>NC_137792.1:50703560-50968560 GCF_963383645.1 Muscardinus avellanarius | reverse complement strand
AACATTGGACACTCTCTGAAAGGCTAATTTGGGGGTCTTGGACTCAGGGACACTAGTCACAGTCAATGCATGGGACTGAAACTGCACTGATAAGAGAGTGAAGACAGAAAACAGCCAGGCCTGAATTATATCTGAGCAAAGAAAAAATCAAGTGCTTTGGCCAAGCCACAAAAACTCCCTCAGGCTGGGCGTGGTGGTGCACGCTTGTAATCCCAGCATTTGGGAGGCTGATACAGGAGGATCCGGGTTTGCAGACAACCTCAGCTACTTAATGAGGCCCTTTGCAACTCAGTGAGACCCTGTTTCAAAATAAAGAATAAAAAATAGGCTGGGGGTATATAGCTCGGAGGTAGAATGCCCTGGGTTCCATCCCTAGTACCATACACACACACACACACACACACACACACACACACACACAGCCGTGCGTGGTGGCGCAAGCTTGTAATCCCTGGGCTTGGGAGGTGGAGTCAGGAGGATCATGCAGGTTCGAAGCCAGCCTTGCTGGCTTCAGAGACCCTGTTTCCAAATAAAAATATAAAAAATAGGTGTCTGGGAGTGTAGCCCAGAGGTAGAAGGGTTTCCAGGAACCCCAGTACCACAAAAGAAAAAAAACCTCCTTCCATACAATTTGAGCCAGGCATGGTGGTACATGCTTGTAATTCCAGCATTCAGGAGGCTGAGACAGGAAGACTGCGGTTCACAAACACCCTCAGGTACTTAGTGAGGCCCTTTGCAACTCAGTGAGACCTTGTTTCAAAATAAGGAATAAAAAATAAGCCTGGGGGTATAGGTGGGAGATAGAATGCCCCTGGGTTCCATCCCAAATGCCAACAAAAAAGAAAAGAAAAGAAAGAAGAAAAATGATAGAAAAAAACTAAGAAAGAAAGCAGAGCAAATGCAGGAAACTGTTAAGAAAACACAAATGACCAATTTAGAGAGATGAAGAGAGGTTTGAGAGGATAATTTATCTATGAAACAAGAAGGGTGTGTATGGGTGTGTGTGTTACTAGGGATTGAACCCAGGGGTATTCTACCTCCAAGATATATCCCCAGACCTTTTTACTTTATTATTTGAAAACACGGTCTCACTAAGTTGCTGAGACAAGCTTCAAACCTGTGATCCTGTTTCGGCCTCCCAAGTACTGGGATTAAAGCATGTACCACCATACCCAGCTTAAATAAAGGGTTATTTTATTTTTTGTGGTACTGAGGATTGAATACAGGGAGCATTCTACCTCTGAGCTATACCCTGAGCCTTTTTTTTTTTTTTTGGTAGTACTGGGGATGGAACCCAGGGGCATTTTACCTCCAAGCTACAACTCCAGCTCTATTTTGTGTGTGTGTGTGTGGTTCTGGGGTTCTTGGAAGCCCTTCTAACTTAGGGCTACACTCCCAGACCTATTTTTATATTTTTTTTTATTTGGAAACAGGGTCTCTTAAGCCAGCATGGCTGGCTTCGAACCTACACAATCCTCCTGTCTCTGCCTCCCAAGCACAGGGATTACAAACCTGCGCCACCACGCCCGGCATTTTTTAATTTTTTTTGTGTGTGGTACTGGGATTCCTGGAAGCCCTTCTACCTCTGGGCTACATTCCCAGACCTATTTTATATTTTAATTTTTTTAATTTTTTTATTTTTTTGGTGGTACTGGGGTTCCTGGAAGCCCTTCTACCTCCGGGCTACACTCCCAGACCTATTTTATATTTTTGAAACAGGGTCTCTTACACCAGCGTGGCTGGCTTTGAATCTGCGCGATCCTCCTGTCTCTGCCTCCCAAGCGCAGGGATTACAAGCGTGCGCCACCACGCCCGACTCTATTTTATACTTTTTTATGTGGAAACAGGGTCTCTTAAACCAGCGAGGCTGGCTTCGAACCTGTGCGATCCTCCTGTCTCTGCCTCCCAAGCGCGGGGATTACAAGCGTGCGCCACCATGCCCGGCCTATTTTATATTTTTATTTGGAAACAGGGTCTCTTAAGCCAGTGCAGCTGACTTTGAACCTGTGTGATCATCCTGTCTCCGCCTCCAAAGCAAGGGGATTACAAGCGTGTGCCACCACGCCCGGCAGCAGCTCTATTTTTTATACTTTTGTATGTGTGGTACTGGGGGTAGAACCCAGGGGCTTTCTACCTCGGGCTATACTCCCAGACCTATTTTATATTTCATTTGGAAACAGGGTCTCACTAAGTTGCTGAGAGCCTCACTAAGTAACTGAGGCTGGCTTCGAACCTGTGCTATCCTCCTGTCTCAGCCTCTCAAGCGCTGGGATTACAAGCGTGAGCCACCATGCCCAGCATTATTCTTTATTTTGAAACAGGGTCTCACTGAGTTGAAAAGGGTCTCACTAAGTAGCTGAGGCTGTCTGTGAACTGCAATCCTCCTGTCTCAGCCTGCCAAATTCTGGGATTACAAGCATGTGCCACCAGGCCCAGCTTCTATTTTTTTATTCTTTCTTTTGAAACAGGGTCTCACTGAGTTGCAAAGGACCTCACTGAGTAGCTGAGGCTGTCCACAAACCTGGATACTCCTGTCTCGGCATCTCAAATGCTGGGATTACAAGTGTGTGCCACCATGCCCAGCTAGTTATTTGTTTACTTATTTATTTAGTGGTACCGAGGATGGAACCCAGGGGCATTCTTCCTCTGAGCTACAGCCTAAGCCCTATTTTTTATTCTTTATTTTGAAACAGGGTCTCACAGAGTTACAAAGGGCCTCACTAAGTAGCTGAGGCTGTCCTCAAACCATGATCCTCCTTTCTCAGCCTCCCAAATGCTGGGATTATAAGCATGTGCCATCACACCCAGCTAGTCTTTTTATTTTTTGAAACAAGGTCCCACTGAGTTGTGAAGGGTTTGGCTAAATAGCTAAGGCTGTCCTTGTATTGAGATCCCCTGGTCTCAGGCCTCCCTCTGCCTCCTGAATACTGGGATTACAAGCTTGCACCACCATGCCAGGCCCTATTTTTTATTCTTATTTTGAAACAGGGTCTCACTGAGTTACTGAAGCTGGCTGTGAACCAGCAACACTCCTGTCTCAAAAGGGTTAACAAGAGTTTAGAGAAAAGCCAGGCATGGTGGCGCATGCTTGTAATCCCAGTATTCAGAGGCTGAGACAGGAGGATTAGGGTTTGAGGACAGCCTCAGCTATTTAGGGAGGCCCTCTGCAACTCAGTGAGACCCTGTTTCAAAATAAAGAATAAAAAATAGGGCTGGGGGTGTAGCTCTGAGGTAGAATGCCCCTGGGTTCTATCCATAGTACCACAAAAAAAAAAAAGAATTCAAAGAACAAAACAGAACTCTTAGAAATAAAATATTTGAGCTGGGTGTGGTGGCACACACTTGCTATCTCAGCATTTGGGAGGCTGAGACAGAAAAATCATGGTTTGAGGCCAGCATCAGCTACTTAGTGAGGTCCTTTGCAATTCAGTGAGATCCTGTTTCAAAGTAAAAAATAAAAAGTAGGGCTGGGGGTGTAGCTTGAAGGTGGAAGGTCCCTGGGTTCCTTCCATTCCTCAAAAATAAAAGAAAGAAAGAAAATATTTGAGCGGGTGTGGTGGTGTATGCTTGTAATCCCAGTTTTGGAAGGCTGAGACAGGAGGGTCCTAGTTCAAGGACAGCCTCAGCTACTTAGTAAGGCTCTTCGCAACTCAGTGAGCCTCTGTTTCAAAATAAAGCTGGGGGTGTAGCTTTATTTTGAGGGAAAGCTGGGTGTGGTGATGCATACTTGTAATTCCAGTACTTGGGAGGCTGACTTAGGAGGATCACAGGTTCGTGGCCAGCCTCAGCTTAGTGAGGCCTTCTGCAACTTAGTGAGACTCTGTTTCAAAATAAAAAGTAAAATATAGGGCAGGGGGTGTAGTTCAGAAGTAGAATTCTCTGGGTTCAATCCCCAATACTGCAAAAAAAAAAAAAAGAAAATATTGTTTCTGATTTGACAAGGGGTTGGAAGAGATTGTTGAAATCCTTAAGAAAGCCAAACTTCAAGGCATGGAGAAGCCACTTGTAATTCCAGCTACTTGAGAGGCTGAGTCAGGAGAATTGAAAGTTGGAGGCCAACCTGGGCAACTCAGTGAGACCCTGTGTCAAAAAAAAAAAAAGAACAAGTTCTGGGGGGTGTAGCAAAGTAGTAGAGTGCTTGCATAGCATTCTAGAGTACATCAAAAATAAATATGCATATACCTACCTATGTAAAGAAATGGGAAGAAATACATGAAGATGAGAAATAGGAAAGAAAAAGAGGTTAGAGAATCAATTAGAGGTCTAATATCCAATAATGAAAATTCCCAAAAGAGAGAGAAACAGAAATTAAGAGAAATTTTCAAAAGAATCCTATAAGCCCCAAATCTCAGGGCCCAACTTTCTAGACAACAGGGTACACCAGTTGCCCAGTACTGGGTGGGAAAAAAGATCCCCAGGGCAGAGCATCAAGGGGGGGAAAGACTATCCTAAAAGCTCATGGCATAAATACTAAGATACCCATTTATAAATTACTATTGTACGGTTTATTTCCTCCCAACTCTGTATTATGAAGATTTTTGTTTTGATTTTGGTACTGGAGATTGAACCATGGGGCATTCTACCTCCAAGCTACACCCTCACACCTATTTTATTTTTTTGAAACAGGGTCTCATAAGATTGATGAGAGTCTCACTACTTGCTGAGGCTATCCTCGAACCTGAGATCTTCCTGTGTCAGCCTCCCAAATACTAGGATTACAAGTGTGTGCCACCACACCTGGCTGTATTATGGAAAAAATTTAAGTGTACGATATGTGATTAGCTACCTGCCACCTCATGTCAATGGCTACCATTTTTTTAGGGGGGTTGTTTGTTTGTTTAGTTTGTGTGTGTGTGTGTGTAGTACTGGGGTTCCTGGAAACTCTTCTACCTCCGGGCTACACTCCCAGACCTATTTTTTATATTTTTACTTGAAAACAGGGCCTCTTAAGCCAGCAAGGTTGGCTTCGAACCTGCGTGATCGTCCTGTCTCCACCTCCAAGTGCAGGGATTACAAGTGTGCGCCACCACGCCCAGCAGTTTGTTTAGTTTTATGTGTGGTACTGGGGATTGAACACAGGGGCACTCTACTACTAAGCTTCATCCCCAGCCCTATTTTTTGGGGGTGTAGTGCTGGGTATCGAACCCAGGGGCATTCTACCTTCAAGTTATACTCCCAGCCCTATTTTTTATTCTTTATTTTGAAACAAGGTCTTACTAAGTTGCAGAGAGCCTCACTAAGTAGCTGAGGCTGGCTGAGAGAACCTGCTATCCTCCTATCTCGGCCTCCCTCTCAGCCTCCCAAGTACTGGGATTACAAGTATGTGTCACCACACCTGACTCCCCATCCCTATTTTTATTTTGAAACAGAGTCTTTTTGTGTGTGTATGGTACTGGGGATGGAACCCAGGGGCTTTCTATCTCCGGGCTACACTCCCAGACCTATTTTCTATTTTATTTGGAAACAGGGTCTCACTAAGTTGCTGAGAGCCTCACTAAGTAGCTGAGGCTGGCTTCGAACCTGTGCCATCCTCCTGTCTCAGCCTCCCAAGTACTAGGATTACAAGCGTGCGCCACCATGCCCTGCCTGAAACAGAGTCTTTCTAAGTAGCCAAGGGACTAAGTGGCTGAGGCTGGCCTCCAGTCAGTGATTCTCTTGTCTCAGCCTTCCAAGTATTAGAGTTTCAGTCATCCACCACCACGCCTGCTAATAGTTCCCATCCCTGCTGCCTTGGCAATAGAGGCTGTAAATTTGTTTGTGGGCTGCAGCAAATGGAAGCAGGAAACTGCTCCAGCAAGCTGCATTTGCCTGAGGCTGTGGAACAAGGAGCTGAAAAATAAGGAGCAGCTGGATTAGGGAATCTGTTCCTTAGCAAAGTAGGAATCATGTGACTGACCTATGTTAAAATGCAGGCCAGAAGCTGGGCGTGGCCGTGCATGCTTATAATCCCAGTACTTGGGAGTCTGAGACAGGAGGATGGAAGGCTTGAGACCAGCCTCAGCAACTTAGTGAGGCCCTCCACTATTTAGTGAGACTGCTTCAAAATAAAAGAATAAATAGGGCTGGTAGTGTACTTTGGAGGTAAAATGCCCCTAAGTTCTATTCCCAGTACCACAAAAAATAAAATAAAATGCAGACCAGAGAAAGTGAAGGCCTTTGAACCATGCTTGGGTCATTAGTGGCCATGGGATGTGACTCTCACCTCATCACCCTCGTGGGGCTGGTAGTCGAAACGCAGCGGGGGACAGAAAGCCGCTGCATGTACTTCAAGCACCTTGGCCTTGTCCCCTGGAGGATCCAAGGCCTCCAGAGCCTCTTCCAGGCTGCCTAGGCCCTGCATCTGGGAGGCTTGCGTGCGGCTCTCAGCGGCAGTGTAGCTCCGCAGAGCCTGCCCCAGGGCCAAGTGGAAGCCGGTGTCACAGCACTGTGGAGAAGCAAGCAGATGCTCAGGTGAGCCGTGGAACCCTGGCCTCTGCATTTGTGGGTCCCCCACCCGCCCACTCAGAACTCACGTCCATGAGGTCCAAGACATCGTGCAAGTAGTAGTTGGTGACAGCAGCATTCACGCTGGCCAGGCTGAGCAGGTACTCGTTGCGTGCCTTGGTGCACTTGAGTTTGTGCTCCAAGAACTTGGCCTGCCGCTGCCCAAGACAACAACACACACCAGCGTGACCTTCTTGCCTACCTTCCACATAGCCTCCTGCCTTTCCCTCTCCCTGTGGACAAGGACACTCCATGTTCCACAGGCGAGCCTTGAAAATCTTATCTCCCCCCACACACCCTGCTCTTAGACTCAGTGCTCAGCCCCTCCATCCACAGGGTGCACAGTGAGCCCAGAAGCCTGACTTGAGCCCAGCTCTTAATTTATTTAGTGGTACAAGGGATTGAATCCAGGAGTATTCTACCACTGAGATACATTCCCAGCCTTTTAAATTTTGTGTGTGTGTGTGGCACTGCAGATTGAATCCAAGGGCATTCTACTTCCCAGCCCTATTTTAGTTTTATTTTGAATCAGAATCTTGCTAGGTTAATGAGAATCTCAATATTTGCTGTGCCTGTCCTTGAACCTGAAATCTTGCTATCTCAACCTCTGAAATATTGGGATTTCAAGCATGTAACAACCATGCCTGGCTAAATTTTATTTTATTTTATGTATTTATTTGTGGCACTGTGGACTGAACCCAGAGGCATTTTACCTCTGAGCTAAACCCCTAGCCCGATTTTTATTTCTTATTTGGAAATAGGGTTTCACTAAGTTGCAGAGGGCCTTGCTAAGTTGTTGAGGCTTCCTTTAAACCAGCGATCTTCCTGTTTCAGCCTCCCAAGTACTGGAATTACAAGCGTGCACCACCACGCCAGGCTTAATTTTTTATTTTGAAACAGGGTCTTGCTAAGTTGCTGAGGCTTACTTCAAACCTGCCACCTTCCTGTCTCAGCCTTCCAACTGCTGGGGTTATAGGCAAATGCCACCATGCCCCACTTCCCATTCTCTCTTCAGCACCACCTTGAAAGTCCTTTCTCCTTGCATGTCACTTGGTCACGTATCCTGAGTCTTCTCACTCCTGAGACCTCCCCAGATTGTTGGGAAGAAAGTCTCCAGGATTGGGAGCGCCAAAGCTCTCCATCTGGTGGGGCAGTTTGGAGACCAGCTCGGAGCATGGGAGAAGTATGTCGGGCTGCCTGGGCCCTGTGACTGTCCTACCCCCTCTGCCTCTCAGGCCCATGGAGCCTTCTGTACATAGTCCCTATAACATTCTGGCATTTTCCTGCCACTAACTGTCCCTGCTTGGGGAGCCCCACAGAGCCAGCAGGAGCAACTGGGCCACAGCGTTCCCCTCACAGGAGGCCCGCAGCTCTTCCCTATCCTGTCTGCTTTTCTCTGCAGCAAACCCTAGGAAGAGCAGATGACTTCTGGGGACAAAGGCCAGGAGCCAGAGCTTCAAAGCTGGACAGTCATTCGGGCCCACCTTCTCCACCAGCTTCCCTCCCTTCTTAAGGGAGCTCTTGCGGAGGGGTCCTGCCTCGGTGGTGGTGGCGGCAGTAGTGGCTGGTGCACTCCGGCCTGCCCGCTTCTCCTCTTGCCGCTCAGCTTCCCGGAGCTTGGTCTCGGCATTCACACTCTCCACGTGGTACACCTGGTATGTCTTCTTGGCCTGTAGGGAGACCCAAGGTAAGGCAGCCCAGCTGAAGCACATGGCTGCCACCAGCTCCTCGCCTTTTGCAGCAATTCCACGCCAGTACTCAGTCCACCCACCCTGTCCCCAGAGCAGAGAAGGAGTCTTGCCCATAGCTTCCCAAACCCAGCTCTCTCCCTGGCACCCACTTCTCCTTGAGCTCAGCTTTGGGGAGATGTGATTGATGGCTCCTCTGATGGATGCTTCTCCCTGGGTCCCTGGGGTGGGCCCTGCCCTGCCCCTACTCACCGTCTGCAGCTCTGAGACCACTTCAAGGAGCTCATCCTGCAGCTGTTGCACCAGGTCCTTACTCTAGAGGTGGGGGACAAAGTGAGACAGCAGTACTGCCCCAGCCAAGCAGCCAGCACAGCCCTGGGGCACACAGGCCCCCTCTGCCTGAGGTCCACCTGGCCTCCTGTGTCATCCAGCTACAGGACCTCTGGATAGAGTCCCCATGGACTGCCCTTGCTAGATTTTGAGCGCTCCCCATACCTCGAAAGGCCCAGGGTACAAACCCTACCTTTCTCATGATGTGCCCCACATCCTCTGCGATGTGACTCAGACGCTGGGCCAGGGACCCAGCCAGTACCTCGCTGAGGGCTGCGCTCTCCCGACTCTGCTGCCGCGTCTGTTGCAGCAACACGGCCCAGCAATGCAAGGGTGACAGGAGGGATGGCTCCTTCCTGGGGGGCAGAAGGGCACTCAGACCAGGGAGCCCAAGCCTCAGGCCCTGCTGTGGCATCACTGCTAGAGTGGCACCTACCGGAAGCTTTGCTGCTCCCGGCTGCTGCCTCCCAGGCGGCCTCCACGGCTGGCAAAGCGTTCGGCCAACTTGTCCAGGCCCCGGGAGTACTCCATCTCGACCTCCGCACGCCGCCGCATGAACTCAGCCAGCTCCTGCAACAGCTCCCTCCGCAGCTCACCCTGGAGCTCCAGGCAGCGCAGCTGCTCGCCCAGCTGCCAGCGCATCTCTGTGGGGAACCGCAGCTCAGCCAGGCCAGTAGGGCCAGTGTCCAGGTGGGAGAGACAGAGACACACAGCCATCCCATCCACCCCAAAGGCTCTTTTGTGTCTGGCCTAGGCTAAGAGCTGAAGCCTAGAGAAGAGGAAACCCTGCCAGGGAAGGGATCCCTGTGCTAAGGTTAAATGGAAATGGTCAGACCCAACTGGTGAGAGGAAGGGAAAGGGTGTTCCCACAAGAGGGGAGAACTGTACAAAGGCCCAGGGGTAGAACTGGGCATGGTGGTTCATACCTGTAATCCCAGTACTTGGAAGACTGAGACAAGAGGATCAGAGGTTTGAGGCCAGCCTCGGCAACTTAGCAAAACTGTCAGCAACTTAGACTATTTTAAAATAATGGAAGACTGGAAGTGTAGCATGGAGGTGGAATGCCCCCAGGGTTCAAACTACAGTACCAAAAAAAAAAAAAAAAGTCCCAGGGGTTAGAGGGAGTGTAGCAGCTTTGGTGACGCTGAAAGCATTTACCATGGTGGAATAGAGAGCTACCCATCCAGTCAGAGACTTTCAGTTTAGTTTCTTATCCCTCTTTGGTTCCCGGAAACCCCTCGGTGGCTTCCTCTGCCACTTCCTTCCCCCTCAAAGCCGCTGCTGCAGCTGCTCCCCACACAGACATACAGGGCTGCTCAGAGATGAGGCTGCTGTGGCACTCTGCCAAGCCTTCACCAAACTCATGGTCTCAGTGACTGGGGAACCCTGCCCTCGGGCCCCAGGGGAAAGGGCAGTTCTACAGTGAGGCCCAGTGACCAGAGTGAGCCGATCTGGGCCGATAAGTGAAGAAACAGAGGGGGCTGGCCTACATCTTCTGTCTGAGTTCGCATTCCCATTCACCCACTCTCACCCTAAAGGAGAGCCACACCCAGGGCCCCAGCCACCATCTTTTGACACCTTATCTCTGGCTTGATTTGGCAATGCTGCTTTCCCCACACAGACCTAAAGCAAAAAAGTGCCTGCCCATCAAGCTTAAGCAACTCCCCAAAACCAGTTTTGCCCCTCACTGAGTACATGGTGGGCACTAGGGTCTTGAGCAAATAAGACAATGCCTTGACCTCTGGCAAGTGGGCTGCCCACTAATAACTAGTCTCTGTCCAGATCCCCAGGGCAGGATAGCAATTGATCTCTTCATTCAGCTAGATATTAACTCCCCTCCCCCATTCCGTGGCAGGCCTGTGCTATACAGTAGCAGAGGCCAACCAGACGCTGCCCTCCTGGAGCTGGAACTGGAGCGGTGGGGACACATGGTAGGGGCACAGACACCTACTAGAGTGTCCAGGAACAATGGTTGCTCCTGAGAACATGCAAGGAAAAGTCATAGGGGGAGATGGAGGAAGTCTGAGGGGCAGAAAGGCCAGCGAGGACTCTCAGCTGGACTCCAAGGGAGAAGGGAGCCCAGGTGGCAGCTCCTGCATTGGTCCAGGTAAAAGATGGCAGAAATTGGGACCAGAGAGGCAGGGCCTGGGATGCCTGTTCAAAAGGACTCCACTGTGAATGGCTTGGTCCGGGTGGGTTTCTGTATTGCCAGTGGCTTCAGAGGGACTGTGGATCAAGTGGCCCCTGGTTGTTTCATCTACCAAGGCATCCCCATGTCTTCCTCTGATCCCCCCTTACAGAATGTCCCCTCCCAGTCCTCAGCTCCCAGGTTTGAGTGAAATCAAGCTCTCTTGCCCTGACTTCAGGAGACTCACCTGCACGAACCACTTACTCCTCATCTCTCCACCCCATCCCACTGGACTGGTTCAGGGGGATGGGCCAGGAACTTCAACCTTAACCACTTTGTGGGGGAGGGGGACTCTTTCCACCAAGGGGTCAAGCTGGGCAAATGGAAGTCTAGAGTAGGGAGGACTTCCAAAACTTTGTTGCCAAAGCAGAGCAAGGCAGAGCTCATGATGCCAGATGAGAGACAGAGGAGGCTCCTTAACCATCCTATCCAGCTTCCCGTGACTGTGCTGTGTGTGCCAGGTTGAATGGGTGCTCTAATGCCACCGATTTCTTCCCTCCCTTCCTCTTTCCTTTCTTTTCTGTACCGGAGGTTGAACCCTGAGGCATTCTACCTCTGAGCTACATCCTCAGCCCTTTTTATTTTTATTTCTTTATAGTACTGAGGGTGGAACCCAGGGGCTTTTCTACCTCCGGGCTATTCTCCCAGACTTATTTTATACTTATTTGTAAACAGGATCTTACTAAGTTGCTGAGAGCCTCACTAAGTAGCTGAGGCTGGCTTCAAACCCGTGCGATCCTCCTGTCTCAGCCTCCTAAATGTTGGGATTACAAGCATGCGCCACCACTCCCGGCAACCCTTTTTATTTTTTATTTTTGAAAACTTAGGGTCGAGCTGTGTGTGATGGCGCAGGCTTGTAATCCCAGCAATTGGGAGGCTGAGACAGGAGGATCTCACAGGTTCAAAGCCAGCTTCAGCTACTTGGTGAGGCTCTCAGCAACTTAGTGAGACCCTGTTTCCAAATAAAATAGAAAATAGGTCTGGGAGTGTAGCCCTGAGGTAGAAAGCCCCTGGGTTCCATCCCAGTACCACTAAAAAGAAAAAGAAAACTTAGGGTCTTGATAAGTTGCAGAGGCTAGTCTTGAACCTCTGATCCTCCTGCTCCTGTCTCAGCCTCTCAAGTACAGTTGTGCGTCACTGCGCCTGGCTAATGCCACTGATTTCAATCAGAAGGGTTTTCAGTTAATCAGGATACCTTTTTTGTTTGTTTGTTTTTTTGAACCCAGGGGAGTTCTACTTCTGAGCTACACTCCCAACTGATTTTTTGTTTTTGAAACAGGGCCTTGCTAAGTTGCTGAGGCTGGTCTCAAACCCAAATCCTCCTATCTCAGTCTCCCAAGTACTGGGATTACAAGCATATGCCACTATGCCAGGCTAGGATAACATTTTTTGAATCAGATTAAATTTAATTTCCTTCCAAGCCAAGTCTTAGATAACCCAGCTGGCCTCACCTTCTCTCTTGGGCCTGTCCTGTCCTCTGGGAGGAATATGTTTCCTAGGGGCCTTTTACAATGGCACAGTGCTGAGTAGAGCAGCAGACCACAGCACTGTGTTTAGTCTTTGCTGCCAGCCCCCATCAGGATCTGGACATGCGCACCGAATGGTGTCAAGTAGCCATAAATTGCAAGCCGATTGCATGAGGTCCGTGGAGTGCAGAGAGCTCCGACAACCCTGTCCTGACCTTTCTGAGCTAGGCCTGGTCCTCATCCCATCCCCCTTCTTGGCACTTTCCTCTGCAGCAGTTATTACTGGACTGGAAGGTAATTGTGGGATGGTTGTTCACTCTTTGTCTCCCTCATCAGACCTGAGAAGCATGTGAAGGCAGGCACTTTTTTTTTTCTTGTACTGCAGCGTATTTCCAGGGCTGAATACAAAACATCTGGCAAAAGGAGGGACGGAATCCGGAATCTCCTGGATAGAACTGCAAAGCTGGGCCTCAGGCCCCACCAACACTTCCTGTGAGCAAGGACTTCGCTCTCACTTCTCCTGACAACTAAGCAGAAGAAAAGATGGCCTCCCAAACCAGGACTATGCTGACCTTTCATAATTTAGGGTGTCACTACAGGGGCCCTGTTTGTCTGGCATGATCCTAAGGCCTTTTAGGGGGTGGTATGGGATGTGAAAAAGAGGCCCAAGACTTTGGAGACCCACAGTGCACAAGAAACACCCTAAAGACTGTCTTGCTCAAAACACCAATATTTCAGTATGAATAAACCGACCCCTATTTGCTGACTGAAGAGTTTTCAAAGTCCTTGAGCTTCAGGACATTTTGAGGAAGTAGGATGGGTACCACTGTCTCCATCTGAGAAATAGCCAAGGCTTGCCCTCTGAAATAACCCCACCCAAGCTGCCTCTGAACACCTTTCCCAGAGGTGAAGGACTGGGGCTCGCTGTGGTATAAATCACTTGCAGTGGGTCATTACATTGGAGCCTGCATCCACAGGTTGGAAGGTACTCCAAGGGTCATTTCATTCTACCTCCTGGGAGCTATTGTGCTGTGTGACCATAAACAAGTCACTGTATGGCTCTGAGCATGTTTCCACAATAGGTAAAACAGCAATTAAGAGTGATATGAGAGTCAGACAGATCTAAGACACCAAGGAACTGCTGCCCCTTACCTGTGGCCTTCTTTTCTTTGCACAAGAGTTACCACGACCTAATTTAAGAGAAGCTGTCCTAAGAATTTTCAAAGCTGATTTGCATGTGATTTGCACGGGGGTGTCTAGCAGAAGAGGTTTGATTTCAGAAGGCTACAAAGCCAGCCCTGTTGACTCTCTCAAGCCAAAACTCACTCCAGCGACCTTTCCCAGAGACAGCTGCCCTCACCACACTGAGAAACCTCAGGCCAAAAGGAGGCGAAGCTCCCAGGGCTCCAGGGACCAGAGTAGTGTTAGGGCGAGGCGACCACCGATCCAACTGCCCTTACCCGTCCCCATCCCACAGCAAAGTCAAAGTGGCCCGGAACACTGGCGGTTGCATTCCACCTTCTCGGGCCACCCTTCCCACCTTCTCGGGCCACCCTTCCCTCGGGCCACCAGAGTTTTCGAGGCTCCCCAGCGAGAAGCGGAGGAGCTAATTCGGGTAGTGAGACCACGGGGAGGGAGGGGCGCCGAGAAGCAGGCCGGGGGCTCCCTCCACCGCTCTTCAGAGGTCTTTGGGAAAGCCGTGGCCCCGGGCGACCCTCGGGGGTCTCCGCAGGGAACCGGGCCAGGGCGCCCGGCACCCTCTCACCTTTGACTTGTGCCTCATACTCGGCCTGCAGCCCCCGCTCCCGCCGCAGCTTCCCGTGTGCCGCCATGGCGGCCGGGCGGCCGCGCCGTCGAGCCCCGCTGCTCCCACGCGGCGCTAGCAGCCGGGCGCTGGGACCTGGGGCGCCGCCGGGACCCGGGCCCTCCACGCCCCGCCCGGCCCCGCCCCCAGCCCCGCCCCCCTCGTGGCCTCGTCCGGCCGCCTGCGGCGCTGGGACGCACCTGGGCCACCTCCTCCCAAAAGCCAAGCAGACGAGGCCAGAGCGAGATCCCTCTCGGTCATCCGTCCCCCCCCTCGTCCCCAAGAGGCCGTCTTCGGTGGCCACTGTCCCTCAATATTGATGGACAATAACAGCACTCCCCGTGGATGGCCTGTGCCCCCAGAATATCAGATGAGGCCCTTTCCTCATCTCTCCCAGAGGGAGAGCCCAAAGGGGCTTGGAAAACCGGGACAGGAAGTGCTGCAGCCTGCCTCTGCCTTCTTGCCCTCCGTGCCCCTCGCGGGGGAGGGCAGAGGAGCGGGGTTCAACTATGGTTCCTCTTCAGCTCATCCCCAAAGGGAGAAACAAGCCACATTTCCCCATAGGTGGTTACCACTTCCTGCTGCCGGAAGACACTTCCGCCTCCTTGTCCCTGCAGCGTGCACCTGCCCTCGCCTAGGTCTGAGGGGCAGCCTCCTCAGAGCAAGGTCTTAGCCAGCTTGGGTGCAAGTGTTGGGGCCTCCCTCATCCAGGGATGGTGGAGTTCCTCTCCAGCCCTCTACCAACTCTAAGCCACAGCTTGTCTCTAGTAAATCGGAAGGCAGGAGGCAGGTGGCAGATGGTTAGTCAGACTAAACAACTGGCTTTGTTTGGTGGGAGGTAAATCACTGAAGTAAGCAGGACATGGTAACACACACCTGTAATTTCAGTACTTGGGAGGCTGAGGCAGGAGGATCGCACATTTGAGGCCGCAATAGTGAGCTCTCCTGTCTCAAAATAAAAAGGGCTGGAGGTGTGGTTCAGTGGTAGAATGCACCCTGGGCCTCAATCCCCAGTACCAATAAAGAAAATATCCCTTGGGGTAGAGATGATGGGAGAAGCAAAGCAGTTAGGCACCGAGTGCTTCCAGGGAGGCAGGCCTGCAGGCACTAGTGCAAGGAGTTCAGGCATGTGTATAGTGTGGATGTCAAAGTACACATGGGCTGGGAGTGGTGGTACATACCTGTAATCTCGAATACTCTGGAGACTGAAGCAGGAAGGATTGCAAGCTTGAGGCCAGTCTGAACAATTTAGTAATGCCTTGTCTCACCAGGCATGGTGGCACAAACTTGTAATCCCAGTAAGTGAGAGGCTGAGACAGGAGAATCACAGGTTCCCGGCCAGCCTCAGCTACTTAGTGAAGCCCTCCACAACTTAGTGAGACTCCGTTTTAAAATAAACAATAAAATAGAGCTGGAGGTGTAGCTCAGGAGTAGAATGCCCCTGGGTTCTATCCCCAGTATCACTTTAAAAAAAAAATAAAAGCCTTGTCTCAAGCCAGGCGTGGTGGTCCATGCTTGTAATCCCAGCATTTGGGAGGCTGAGACCGGAGGATCGTGGTTCGCGGCCAGCCTCTGCTACTTAGCAAGGCCCTCTGCTACTTAGTGAGACCCTGTTTCAAAATAAAGAATAAAAAATAGGGCAGGGGGTGTAGCTCAGAGGCCGAATGCCTCTGGGTTCCATCCCCAGACCCGCAAAAAAAAAAAAAAAAAAAAAAAAAAAAAGCCCTGACTCAGTTTTCTTTCTTTCTTCTTCTTTCTATGTTACTGGGATTGGAAACAGGAACATTCTGCATCCAAGCTGCACTCCAGCCCCTTCTTTTTTTTTTTTTTTTTTTACTTTTTTTTTTTTTTTTTTGGTGGTACTGGAGGTGGAACCCAGAGGCTTTCTACCTCCAGGCTACACTCCCAGACCCATTTTTTTCTATTTTATTTGGAAACAGGGTCTCACTAAGTTGCTGAAAGCCTCACTAAGTAGCTGAGGCTGGCTTCGAACCTGCGTGCTCCTCCTGTCTCAGCCTCCCAAGCGTGCGCCACCACGCCCGGCTCAGCCCCTTCTTAAAATTTTGGTTTGAATCAGGGTCTCGTTACTTGCTGCAGCTGTCCTTAAGTCTGCAATCCTCCTGTCTCAGCCTCTCAAGTACTAAGAATACAGGCATGCACCACCACACCCAGCTCCTCAGACCCTTTCTATTTTGAAGCCAGGTGTGTTGAGGGTCATGAGACCTTCAACAACCTAGTGAGATCCTGTTTAAAACTTAAAAATAAGGCTGGAGATCTGGGTGGTGGCGCACGCTTGTAATCCCTGTTCTTGGGAGGCTGAGACAGGAGGATCACGCAGGTTTGAAGCTAGCCTCAGCTACTTAGTGAGGCTCTCGGCAACTCAGTGAGACCCTGTTTCCAAATAAAATAGAAAAAATAAGTCTTGGAGTATAGCCCGGAGGTAGAAAGCCTCTGGGTTCCACCCCCAGTACTACCAAAAAAAAAAAAAAAGGCTGGGGGGTATAACTCAGAGATAGACTGCCCTGGGTTCAATCTCTAGTACCACAAAAAGAGGGGGCTGGGAATATAGCTCAGTGGTAGGGCACTTTCCTAGCATGCACAAGGCCCTGATTTAATTCCCAATACCTCAAAAACAGTATGCATGTGGGCACACATGACCTTGACCCGCAGAACTGGGGGAGGGAGGTTGTGCGGGTACTTCTTGTCTTTCTGCTACAAGTAATTAATTCTCTTGCCCAGAAGGAAAGAACACACTACCACAGCTACCCTGCCCCTCTCCTGGTCCCAGTACCAAAGCCCATCTCTAAGACACTGCTATATGCCTATGGAGTCTTGGGGGAAGACCTGAAAGCTAGCCAAACGCTTGCAGGCCCAGGACCTGGACTTCCTTTTTTTTTTTTTTTTTCTTTCTTTTTTTTCTTTTTCTTTTTTTTTTTTTTTTTTCTTTGCGGGTCTAGGAGTGGAACCCAGGAGCATTTGACCTTTGAGCTACATCCCCTGCCCTATTTTTTATTCTTTATTTTGAAACAGGATCTCACTAAGTTGCAGAGAGCCTCACTAAGTAGCTGAGGCTGGCTGAGAAAACCTGCTATCCTCCTATCTCAGCCTCCCGAATGCTGGAATTACAAGTGTGCACCACCAGGCCCAGCTAGGACCTGGACTTTTGATAGCTGATCTCAGAAATATCAATTTTATTTATGTATTTATTTACTTACTTACTTACTTACTTATTTTGTGGTACTGGGAGTGGAACCCAGAGGATTTTCTACCTCTGGGCTATACTCCCAGACCTATTTTTATACTTTATTTGGAAACAGGGTCTCACTAAGTTGCTGAGAGCCTCACTTAGTAGCTGAGGCTGGCTTCAAACCTGTGCGATCCTCCTGTCTCAGCCTCCCAAGCACTGGGATTACAAGTGTGTGCCACCTCACCCGGCCAGAAATATCAATTTTAGAGTCCTCCAGCAAAGCAAGAGAGTCTTCATCCCTTCCCACAGCACACATACATGCAACCACACCCAAACTTGCTATGGTATCAGGAGACTCCCATAGCTCACCACTGCCTCATACTAAGGAGAACCAGGCACACACTGCCTTCAGTAGCTAACCCCAACATAACTGGCTTGCGTTCTGCCCCTCTGAGCCCTGGCTGGTCCTCAAAGGTCCTTCAGCCAGCCAACACAGCCAGCCAGGCACAGAACTGAAGCACTCAGGAAGTGGCTGCTAAACCTGCTTCCGTTCCTGCTTTCAAATGCTCTCCTCAGTTCTCTTCTGACTCCAGAAATATCACAGGGTGCCCCTTTCAGACCCAGCTTTGAACCCTTCAATGAGAAGCAAACAAAAGAAAAACAGAACTCTATGTGATTAGCCTTGACTTTTAAGACATTTGTTTAAGCCAGGCGTGATGGTTTGTAATCCCCGCGCTTGGGAGGCTGAGACAGGAGTATCGCACGGGTTCGAAGCCAGCCTCAGCTACTTAGTGAGGCTCTCAGCAACTCAGTGAGACCCTGTTTCCAAATAAAATAGAAAATAGGTCTGGGAGTATAGCCCCTGGGTTCCACCCCCAGCACCACCATAAAAAAAAAAAGACATTTGTTTGGCATTTGAGACCCTGAATGAGACCGCACCGTTGCTTGCTTTAGCCTTAGCCTCACTGTTCCCCTTCAAAGACTCCAAAAGCACATCATTTCACAGAAAGTGAGGGTTAGATCTGCAGGACTTTTTTCCCCCCTGTGGTCCTGGGGATTGAACCCAGGGGTGCTCGACCACTGAGATACATCCCCAGCTCTTTTTGTGTGTGTGTGGTACTGGAGATGGAATCCAGGGGCATGCTACCTCTGAGCTACACCCTCAGATTTTTTTTTTTTTGTGTGTGTGTGTGGTACTAGGGATAGAACCCAGGGGCATTCTACTTCTGAGGTATACCCCCAGCCCTATTTTTTATTATTTTGAAACAGGGTCTCACTGAGTTGCAAAGGGCCTAAGTAGTAGCTGAGGTTGTCTGTGAACCACGATCCTCCTGTCTCAGCCTCCCAAATGCTGGGATTACAAGCATGCACCACCATGCCTGGCTTGGATTTTTTCCCCCTTATTTTGAAACAGGGTCTAAGTTGCAAAGGCCCTCACTAAGTAGCTGAGGCTGTCCGTAAACCACAATCCTCCTATCTCAGCCTCCCAAATGCTGGGATTACAATCGTGTACCACCACACCTGGCTCTATTTTTATGTATTGACACTGGAAATTGAACCCAAGAATTGGCTGATACTGGGACTTCTATTTTTGCAGTATTGGGGATTGAACCCAGGGGCATTCTACCTCCAAGCTACACTCCCAGCCCTATTTGTGTGTGTGTGTGTGTATGTGTGTGTGTGTGTATGTGTGTGTGTGTGTGTGTATGTGTGTGTGTGTGTGTTGGTGCTAGGAATTGAACCCAGGTACATTCTACCTCCGAGCTACAACTTTAGCCCTATTTTTTATTCTTTATTTTGAAACAGGGTCTCACTAAGTTGCAGAGGGCCTAAGTAGCTGAGGCTGGCCATGAACCTGTGGTCCTCCAATCCCAGCCTCCCAAGCATAGGGATTGCAAGTGTGAGCCACCATGCCTGGCCCCAGCCCTATTTTTTATTCTGTGTGTGTGTATGTGTGTGTGTGTGTGTGTGTGCGCGTGTGCATGTTACTGAAGATGGAATCCAGGGGCATTTACTTTCGAGCTACACCCCCAGCCCTAATTTTTATTTGGAAACAGGGTTTCACTGAGTTGCAAAGGGCAAAAGAACAAGGGCTTCACTAAGTAGCTGAGGCTATCTGAGAACCTGCAATCTTCCTGTCTCACCGTCCCAAGTGCTGGGATTACAAACATGTGCCACCACACCTGGCTTGGAATTTATTATTGATACTGGAATTCACCTTCAAGCAACTCCCTCCCCCAGCCATTTTGTAGTGTGTGTGTGTGTGTGTGTGTGTGTGTGTGTGTGTGTATGTGTGTGTGTGTGTGTGTGTGTGTGTGTGTTACTGTGGATGGAACCCAGAGGCTTTCTACCTCCGGGCTATACTCCCAGACCTATTTTACATTTTATTTGGAAACAGGGTCTCACTAAGTTGCTGAGAGCCTCGCTGGGTAGCTGAGGCTGGCTTCGAACCTGTGTGATCCTCCTGTCTCAGCCTCCCAAGCGCAGGGATAACAAGTGTGCACCACCACGTCTGGCTCAGTCATTTTGTATTTTGAAACAGGGTCTAGTTAATTTTCTTTTCTTTCTTTCTTTTCTTTTTTTTTTTTTTTTTTTTTTTGGTGGTACTGGGGGTGGAACCCAGAGGCTTTCTACCTCCGGGCTATATTCCCAGACCCTTTTTATATTTTATTTGGAAACAGGGTCTCACTAAGTTGCTGAAAGCCTCACTAAGTAGCTGAGGCTGGCTTCGAACCTGTGTGATCCTCCTGTCTCAGCCGCCCAAGCGCAGGGATTACAACCTGCGCCACCACGCCTGGCTAGGTCTAGTTAATTTTCTAAGGCTGGTCTTGAACCCTTCATCCTCCTGCCTCAGCCTTCCAAGTACTAAGATTACTGGAGTGAGCCACAGCATCTGGTTCTTGCAGGACCTTTCTAAACCTGTTAAGGAGGGGGCCAGGATGTAGCTCAGTGGCAAAGCACCTGCTTTGCAGGTGCGGCACTCTGGGTTTGATCCCTGGTTCCAAAAAGACAAGAAAAAAAAAAAAGAACTCCTTTAAACTCATTAAGGAGTATACTCTTGGTCCTGAGGGGTGATCCCAGGGCTCATGTGGCTAGATAGCCTGTAAAGATGATGGACCAAGCTGGGCATGGTGGTGCACGCTTGTAATCCCCGAGCTTGGGAGGCAGAGACAGGAGGATCGCACAGGTTTGAAGCCAGCCTCTCTGGCTTAAGAGACCCTGTTTCCAAATAAAAATATGAAAATAGGTCTGGGAGTGTAACCTGGAGGTAGAAGGGTTTCCAGGAACCCCAATACCCACCCACACAAAAAAAGAGGATGGACCAGAGGGAGATGAGATTATTACCACCATCCAAGTGAAAGAGCAGAGATGAAACCATGAATTAGGCAGTGAGGGTCTCAGCTAATGATGCTGGGAGGCCCCTCTTTTTTCTGTGTTCCTTTCCCAAGAGGAAAAAAGTTTAACAATGGGGCTTCAAGCCAGGCATGATGGTGCACACTTGTAATCCCAGTACTTGGCAGACGGAGACAGAAGATTGCAGGTTCAAGGTCAACCTCAGCTACTTGGTGAGGACCTCTGCAACTTGGTGAGATTCTGTTTCAAAATAAAATAGAGCTAGGAGTATAGCTCAGAGGTTGAATGCCCCTGGGTTCCATCCCTAATACCATAAAATAAAACAAAATAAAATATATAAAATAAAATAAAAAATAGGGCTGGGGGTGTAACTCAGAGGTAGAATGCCCCTTACCACAGACACAAAAATAAGGGGATCAGTGGTAGAGTGTTTACCTAGCATGCATGAGTACCTGGATTCAGGTTCAATCCCACAGGGCGTGGTGGCACCCGTTTATAATCCCTTTGTTTGGGAAGCAAGAGGATCCTAGGTTCGAGGACAGCCTCAGCAACTTAGTGAGACCCTGTTTTTTTAAAAAAAAAAAATCCGGGCATGGTGACGCAGGTTTGTAATCCCAGCATTTGGGAGGCTGAGACAGGAGGATCGCGGTTCAAGGACAGCCTCAGCTACTTAGCAAGGCCCTTCGCAACTCAGTGAGACCCTGTTTCAAAAATTAAAAAGACTAGGAGGTGGTGAATTGGCTCGGACCACCCCCCCCCCATGCATGGGGCTGTAACTATCTTCTGTATTTCTATCTTTTTAATAAACTTCTATAAATCTTCAAAAAATTAAAAAAGACTAAAAAATAGGGCTGGGGGTGTAGCTCAGAGGTAGAATGCCCCTGAGTTCCATTCTCAGTTCCGCAAAAAAAAAGAAAAAAGAAAAAGAAAAAAAAAAGCAGGGAGTGGTGGCGCACGCTTGTAATCCCAGCGCTTGGGAAGCGGAGACAGGAGGATCGCAAGGGTTGGAAGCCAGCCGCGCTAGCGTAAGAGACCCTGTTTCAAAAAATATAAAATAGGTCTGGGAGTGTAGCCCGGAGGTAGAAGGGCTTCCAGGAACCCCAGTACCACAACAACAAAATAAGGTTCGAGCCCCAATAAATACAATAAAATAGGGCTGGGAGTGTAACTCAGAGGAAGAATGCTCCTAGGTTCCATTCCCTAGGTGCCACAAATAAAATAGGGCTGGGGGGTATAGCTTTCTTTCTCTTTCTCTCTCTCTCTCTCTCTCTCTCTCTCTCTCTCTCTCTCTCACACACACACACACACACACACACACACACACACACACACACACACAATGGGACTTGAGAATTCAAGGTTGGGCAAGTGACTATGCACAGGTTCGTCTCCTGGGGAAGAGTCCGTGAGAGCCCGCCCCCAGCTACAGAGGGAGCAGACAAAGAGGCCTGCTTGCCCCCGCTCCGCCTTTTAGCCTCTGTCCTGAGCAACAAGCAGCCATTGAAGCAGGAGGAGGGTGGAGGAGGCAGGGGATAGGACCCCGCACGCCTGCGGTTTCTTCCTCCCCGCCCCGCAGGTCCCACCTCCGCCCAGGAAACAAAACCGCTTGGGGGTGGAGGGAGCGGCCTAGCGGCTACGCGCCGCTCTGAAGAACGAAGGGCAGAGGGCGGAGGGACTGGAGTGGAAGCCGGGATCTTCAGGCAGCTGTGGGAGGCTCCGCGAGCTCCCTCCCACCAGCGCTAAGGCGTGGCCGAAAGTGCGCGCACGTCTGCCAAGCCGCGGAGTTCTGCCCTGCCGGACCAATAAGAGCCTGGGAACTAAGCCCGCCGCCAGCTGGCGAAAGCCTGACGCTAGGCGCGATGGGCGGGACTAGGCCTCGCTGGGACGCACAAAGAGAAACCCGAGACTTTAGCCAATCATAACAGTCTCGCCCGACCCGGCGCGCTGGAGGGGCGGCTGTGCGCAGGCGCATCTTTTCCGCCCAGGCTCCGCTCATTCTCTCTTAAGTCCGGATTTCCGCGGTTGCTTGTTGATCACGTGCCACGCGCCAGCCAATAGAGAATTGGTCCCCAGGCTCCTGTGGTGAACAATTCAGCCTAGCGGGGGAGCTGTGTGCCGCCAGCAGTAGCGCGGGCTTTAACACAATGACAGCTCTGGGGCGCGGAGCTCAGCCAGGAGGCTGGCGTTCTGAGAGTCTGCCCCAGGAATTAGTAGCAACAAGTGATTGCGATGCGACGAGGGAAGGGGAGGAAGGGAAGACATGAAAGTTAAGGTTAGGATAAGGCCATGAAAAACAGGGTTTTTTTAATTTAAACTACAGAAGACTCAAAGGAGAGGAAAAGAAACCCCGAGGGTTTACATTTTCCATGAAAATGAAACTGTAACAGTATTAATATGTCATGCCTTTTTTTTTTTTGGTACGAGGAATTGAACCTAGGGGCATTCTACCTCTGAGCTACACCCCCCAGTCCTGTTTGTTTTTTATTTGGAAACAAGGTCTTACTAGGTTGCTGAGAGCCTCACTTAAGTTGTTGAGGCTGGCTTCGAAACTGTGAGCTTCCTGTCTCAGTCTCCTAAGTACTAAGATTACAGGCGTGAACCACCACGCCCACCTCGACATCACTCATTTTATGGGTCAAAACCTGTACAATGTTATAACAAAGAGGGAACTATAATGCAAACCGTGGGTCATAGTTAACAAGGTATTGGAGCCAAGTCTGTAATCCCAGTACTAGGGAGGCTGAAACAGAACCCCGGGTTCTTGGCCAGCCTCATCAATTTAGCGAGGCCCTCCACAATTTAGTGAGACCCTGTTTCAGAATTAAAAAATGAAATAGGGTTGGGGATATATAGAGGTATAGGAACAACTGCCATAATGCTTTGGCCCACACTTGTGATCCCAGTACATGAGAGGCTAAGACAGCAGAATTGCAGGTTTGAGGCCAGGGCCTGGTAACTGAGACCGTTTCAAAATAAAAAAATAAAATAGGGCTGGGGATATAGCTCAGAGTTAGAACATCTTTGGTTTCAATCCCCAGTACCACTAAATGATAATTATAACGATACAGAAAACTGTGAGAGGGGAAGAGGTAGGTGCTGTTTTTTGGGGGAAGGGATTCTAGAGAAGATTGAACCCAAGGGGGAGTCTACCTTTGAGCCACACCTTCAGCCCTGTTTTATTTTTTGCAGGTTTGGGGCTGGAACCCAGGGACATTTGACCTCTGAGCTACACCCGCTGCCCAATTTTTTATTCGTTATTTTGAAACAGGGTCTCACTGACTTGCAGAGGGCCTAAGTAGCTGAGGCTGGCTGCGAACCTCAATCCTCTGGTCTCAGCCTCCCCAATGCTGGGATTACAAACATGCACCACCACGCCCAGCTTATTTTTTTATTTTGACACAGGATCTAACTAAATTGCTGAGGCTATACTAGAACCTGGGTTCCTCCTGTCTGAGCCTCCTGGAATTACAGATGTGCACCACCACACCAGGCTTCTGACCAATTTTTCCATAAATCTAAAACTGTACTAAACTTTATTAAGCCCGGCATGGTGGTGCCCACCTGTAAGCCCAGTACTTGGGAGGCTGAGATAGGAAGATGGATTGCAGGTTTGAAGCCAGCTTTGGCAACTTAGCAAGGTTTTCAGCAACCTAGTGAGACTTTATTTCCAAATAAATAAAATCTGGCTGGTAGTGTAGCTTGGAGGTTGAATGCCTCTGGGTTTTATCCTTAGTACCACACACACAAATAAAAATTATATTAATTAGCAGGGTGTGGTGGTGTACATCTGTAATCCCAGTACTTGGGAGGCTGAGACAGGAAGACCTCAAGGTCAAGGCCAGCCTCCAAAAGACCATTTCAAAATACAAAATAAAATAGGGATTGGAGGTAGAGCACCCCTGCATCCAATTCCCAAGACCACCAAAAAAGTCTATTAACTATTTCTTTCCCTTTTTTGGTGGTACTTGGAATTGAACATGGGGTACTTTACTTCAGAGCTACACCCCCAGCCCTTTTTATTTTTGTTTTGTGTGCATATGTGGTACTGAGGATTGAACCCAAAGGAGCTCTACCACTGAGTTACACTCCCAGTCCTATTTTAACTTTGTTTTGATTTTGTTACTGAGGATTGCACCCAGGGGACTCTACTTCTGAGCAACACCCCCAACCTTATTTTACTTTTTATTTGGAAACCGGGTGTCACTAAAGTGCTGAGGCAGGCCTGGAACCTGCGATCCTCCTTAGTACTCAGCCTCCCAAGTACTTTCTTTTTTTTTTTTTTTGCAGTACTAGGGGTAGAACCCAGGGGCATTCTACCTCTGAGCTACACACCCCTAGTCCTATTTTTAGTCTATTTATTTATTTATTTATTTATTTTGGTACTGGGGGTGGAACCCAGGGGCTTTCTACCTCTGGGCTATACTAGACCATTTTATACTTTATTTGGAAACAGGGTCTCACTAAGTTGCTGAGAGCCTCACTAAGTAGCTGAGGCTGGCTTCGAACCTGTACGATCCTCCTGTCTCAGCCTCCCAAGCACGGGGATTACAATCATGCACCACCACGCCCGGCTTTCTTTATATTTTGAAACAGGGTCTCACTGAATTGTGAAGGGCCACGCTAAGTAGCTCAAGCTGTCAAACTGCGGTCCTCCGGTCTCTGCATCCTGAATGGTGAGATTACAAGCCTGTGCCACCATGTCCGGCTCCAAGTACTTTTTATTTTCAAATGAAAGCTCATGTTATGGAAAAGATGCAAGAGTATGGTGGTTGAACACACAGAACTTGCCAACCATTGGTATGACAGGAGAGGATAGAATCAGGGATTGTTGACAGGCTGTTATTCAGATAGGATATTTGAGCAGTTGGACCTAGACATCTGGAGACCAGCAGGTGTGAACTGGGGTTGCTATAGCTAAAAACAAATACAAGTAGGGAGAGAAAGGGCTGAAGGTGAGCACACTCAAGGCAGAGGCAGTGAAGGACATCAAGGGTATGAGAGCTGCCTTTGCAGCTTGAGGCTGGCTAGCCCAGGCTCACTGCTCACTTACTACACAGTAAGTGTAGGAGAACTGGAAGGGCCCATGAAGGATTACCTAGGGAAGCCCTGGAACGATGAGGCCACAGCAGAGCAGGCTCCAAGGGCAGAGTATCCCTCCTCTGACCCAAAGATGCTGAAACCTGTCAGACTTGGAGTCCCATATCCAAAGCCTGAAACAAACAAACAAACAAACAAACAAACAAACAAAACGCTTCCCTTCTACTTGGGCTCGGCAGGTGGCTCTAGGCTGAATGTGAAGCTGACATTCCCCTGAGCTGGAGAAAGGCACTCACCCCCAAATATGAACATTCACACACAAATCCCCCAAGGTCAAGGGCTGAGGTTTATTATGAAAGCTTGTGGGTGAGGATGGGATGGGGCAGGCTCTAGGAGGCCGAGTCAGAGGCCTCCGAGCTGTCCTTGACATCCGTGCTCTCTGTGGTCTCGCTGACCTCGCTCAGGTCCTTGCTGTCCCCACCGCTATCCTCAGCAGCCAGGCCCTTCTCTTCACGACAGGCCTCTCCAGAGCTCGGAAGCAAATTGCCTTTGCTCTCCACCTTGTTCTCTATGGCACCCAGCACCACGTGCCTGCCCTTTTCCTTTAGTTCCAGGTGCCGCCTCAGCTGCCATCAGGAGCCCAGGGAGAAGCGTGTAGAAAGAGACAGGGCCTAAGTCTCCAGTCAACAAGGGCAAGGGGAACCAGGCCCCGTTGCTGGCTGGAGGAAGGGGCATAGTGAGAGGTAGAAAACAGGACTCTGAACTTATCTGAGTCCTGGCTCTCCCCTTCCCTATGCCCCTTTCCTCAGTGATGGCACCTCCCTTTAACAGGCTGCTGGGAAGCCCCCAAGACAGAGCAGAGCCCCCAGAACAGCCCTGGGTTCCAAGGAAGCATGGCCAGGACCCTTAATTTCTCCCCAGCCCAGTTTGGTGTTCTTTCTAAGCAGGCAGGCCATGTCTGTCCCCTAGGTGTCCCCTGGCCTTCCCATTCCCCCTCTGGAAAGCCTCCACCCCTTAACTGCAGGCTTCTTTCCCACACAAGAGAATCTGGCTGGGTGGCTTCTTCTAAAGCCAGATAAGGCCCATCTTCCCACTTGCCCAAGTAGAAAATTGAGGTCAAGAGGGACCACGATTCCCATCATTATAGCTGCATGTTGGTCAGTACCCAAAGTTAGTTTCACCTCCGGCCACCCCAGGCTTCCTGTCTCAGGGTTTCCAAGCAACCACCTTCCCAGCCGGGCCTCCCCTCCTTCACTGCTAATACTGCTGCTTTGACCTGGTTGGACTCTTACCTCATCAGCCATCTGGGTGAGGTCTCGCTTCATCGCATATGCATCTTCCCCATCTGCGTAGTATTTGGGCTCCACTTCACTGATCCTGGAGCCAGGAAGAAAACCCAAACCTGGAGGCATTCTGGTATCATGTGCTAATGGGGCAGGCATCATTTCCCCTCTTAGAGGCAGCAAGCCCAGGCAGTCGCCCCATTACCAACACACAGCCTTCCCTCTGCTCTCTCCAGCAAAGCCTAGCAGTAAGCAGTGCCCATTGTCTATCACCCACCCTCAGGGCCACTGCTACCAAGGATCTGTTTCTGTGCTTTCTTGTGAGCCGAATCCCCGATTTCTGCCACCTTTCCTCACTGCCCTGCTCCCTGTCATTTCCTGAGCATGCAGTCGTTCTTCCACCTAGAGATAGCAATTGGGGGAAGAGGGGTACTATGGCCTCTTGTGTGAAAGCAGCCATCCCTAGACAGTGTGGCCCCTGCCTGAGCAGCTGAAAAGTAGCGCCTACATTGGGAGGTATGTATATACACTCCAAGCAGCCCTGTTAGCCCTAAGACATAGTATTACTGACTGAGCATATGCAGTAGTTCCCACCAGAAGCATCCTTGACTGAGTCTAAAGTTCCTCCCTGGATCTGAGTGTTCAATTCAGCTTGCAGAGTACAGCTTCTCTTCACCAGCCCTCCTAACTGAAGCTGAAGCTGAGTGTGTCTGAGTGGACCTTCCACAGGCAGCCCACCACAGTTTTAAATTTTTTTTTTTTTTTTTTTTTGCAGTACTAGGGATGGAACCCAGGGGCATTCTACCTCTGAGCTATACCCCCAGTCTGATTTTTTTATTCTTTATTTTGAAACAGGATCTCATTGAGTTGCAAAGGACCTCATTAAGTAGCTAGGCCATCTGTGAACTGCAATTCTCCTGTCTCAGCCTCCCAAATGCTGGGACTACAAGCGTGTGTACTACCATGCCCGGCTGGCAGCCTTACTTTCAAGTGCTTTGTGTGTGTTCATGTGTGTGTGGTGCTGGGGATTGAACCCAGGGGCATTCTCTGAGCTAAACTATATATATATATTCCCCTCCCCCGGTACTAGGGATTGAACCCAGGGGCATTGTACCTCTGAGCTATACCCCCAGCCTTATTTTTTAGTACTTTTATTTTGTATTTATTTTTTTGGTGGTACTGGGGTTCCTGGAAACCCTTCTACCTCTAGGCTACACTCCTAGACCTATTTTATATTTTTATTTGGAAACGGGGTCTCTTAAGCCAGCACGGCTGGCTTCAAACCTGCGCGATCCTCCTGTCTCCACCTCCCAAGCGCAGGGATTATAAGCGTGCGCCACCACAACTGGTGTAGTACTTTTATTTTTGAAACAGGATTTCACTGAGTTGCGAAGTGCATTGCTAAGTAGCTGAGGCTGTCCACAAACCGAGATCCTCCAGTCTCCGCCTCCCAAATGCTGGGATTACAAGCATGCGCCACCACGCCTGGCATCCCAGCTTATTTTGCTTTTTATTTTGAAACAGGGTCTCACTAAGTTGAGGATGGCCTCACTAAGTTGCTGAGGCTGGCCTAGAACCTGCGACCTTCACGTCTCAGCCTCCCAAGTATTGGGGCAGGCACCACCATGCCAGCTTCAAGTGCTTTTTGCCACTATCTATTGAGCACTTGCAGGTCTCTTCTAGGCTGGGCACACAGAGACACCCATGTCTTGGGCTGGCCTGCACTCGTCCACCAGGATGCCCAGTGCTCTAGGCCCCTCACTACTCTTACTGACAGCTCTTCCTTTCTGCATCATCCTTCCCATCCTGCTTCTTAGCCTCTGCTCTTGCCTTGGGTCCATCTCTATCTACTCCCAAACTTGAACTAAGAAACCTTGTGGGTTCTTCACCAGCTTTGGTCAGCAGCCAGCCATCCCTCCTCCATCTAGCAAGACCTGCCAGACCCCTCCCCAGCACAGCATGCAGTGAGCAGATGGCAGCAGCAGGCAAGTGTTAGCTCCATGTCAGCTTCTCAGCCAACAGCCACTGAGCATGGAGAGGCCACCTGGCAACGTCTGGGCTCCATGGCCTCCTCCCCCTCTTGCTCCCTCCACCCCCATGCTGGGAAGGCAGTTCAGCCCCCTAAAAAATCTAGATCTACTTACTGAAAGTTGAGGGTGTTGGAATAGAGGTGCAGGGCGGCCCGGTTACTGCAGGAGAATAAGGCACTGCTGAGCTACACAGACTTGACCAGGTAGGCTAGGCAGTCCATGCCCAGATCCTGCCCTCTTTCTGGTCCCCTCTTCCCACTAATCCTATTTCCCAAATCTTCTCCAAAGGCAGGGCACTCCAGAAACCCCATCAAAATGGTATATCTTCCTCCCCTCTCCCCATTCCCCCTTCCTTCAGCTTGATTTCCACCTCTTCCTGACATGCAGGGAGACATATTTGGCATTGAAGTTCTCTATCATGGCTCGAGAGGCCTGGTCCATCAGCTTCTGAGCCAGGCCAAGGCGCCGATGGGAACGCTTCACAGCCTGGTGGGAGAAGGGTAGGTGGGCTAAGACCCTGACAACTGCCCCGACTTCCCCACACGTCCAGAGCTCTGGTGGGCCCCACTTACCAGTGAGGTTATGTGTCCATGGGGCACATCATCTGGGTCCTCTTCCCTAGAGGAGAAAGAAGAGCACAAGAAAGGAGCCTGGTGCAGGTGCAGCCACCCTGGGGCAGCCGGGCACAGTGGATGTGCAAACTCCTTGAGGCTGGTCTAGTAGCATCCCAGGGACTAGGCTGGAGGAGAGCTGGGAATCTCTTAGATCAGAGAAGCCAATGTTGCCTCCCACCCCAAAATTTCACACTATATTGACCAGATATGTACAGTGTCAACAGAATATTGCTCCATAATACAAATAAAGAAGCAAGCCAGCGTGGTAGTGCACGCCTGTAATCCCTAGTACTTGGGAGGCTGACACAAGAGGATCACAAGCTCAAGGCAGCCTCAGCAACTTAGGAAGACCCTGTTTCCAAATAAAAAATAACAGGGCTGGGGGGTAGCTCAGAGGTAGAATGGCCCTGGGTTCAATCAAAAGAAAGAAAGAAGCCGGGCATGGTGGTGCATGCTTGTAATCCCGGCACTTGGGAAGCTGAGACAGGAGGATTGCATAGGTTCAAAGCCAGCCTCAGCTACTTAGTGAGGCTCTCAGCAACTTAGTGAGACCCTGCTTCCAAATAAAATATAAAACAGGTCTGGGAGTAGAGCCCGGAGGTAGAAAAGTCCCTGGGTTCCACCCCCAGTACCACAAAAAAAAAAGGAAGAAAAAAGGAAGGAAAGAAAGAGGAAGGGAGGGGAAAGGGATGAATCGATAGATGTTAAGGCTCAAAAGAGAAGAATCTATTTGTGTGCATGTGTGGTATTGGGGGGTGGAACCCAGAGGCTTTCTACCTCTGGACTATACTCCCAGACCTATATTTTATTTGGAAACAGGGTCTAAGTTGCTGAGAGCCTCACTAAGTAGCTGAGGCTGGCTTCAAACCTGTGCAATCCTCTTGTCTCAGCCCTCCAAGCGATGGGATTACAAGCGTGTGCCACCATACCTAGCTTAAAAAAAAAGGAAGAATCTTAAATGCATATTACTAAGTGAAAACAGCCAGCCAGAAAAGGCTGTAGAGATTATATGATTGCAACTATATGACATTTTAGAAAAGGTAGATGATAAAAAGATAAGTGGTTGTCAGAGGTTAGTGAGGAGGGAGGGATGAGTAGGTAGAGCTAGTGAAACCCGAGTGATACTGTAAAGGTAGACATGCTTCAATTGTCCAAACCATGAGAGCATCCATCACAAAGAGAAATAGAGTAAGTTAACTAGGAATTTACTTATCAAAGTATCAGTGTTGGTTTCTTACTTGTAAAAAAAAATGTATCATACAAGCCAGGCATGGTGAAACATGCTTGTAATGCTAGTACTTGGGAGGCTGAGACAGGAGGATCACAGGTTCAAGGACAGCCTTAGCAAGTAGTGAGATTCTTATTAACCTAGTGAGACCTTGTTTCAAAATAAAAATAAAAGTATGGCTGGGGATGTAGTTCAGAGTTAGAATGCCCCTGGGTTCAATACCCAGTACCCCCCAAAAAAATGTATCATACTTACACTATATGTTAATAAAGAAAAAGGAGGTTGGGTAAGAGATTATATGGAAACTCTGTATATTCTGCTCAATTTTTCTGCAAACTTTAAACTGTCACAAAAAATAGCCTATTAATTTTTGTGTGTGCATGGTACTGGAGACTGAACCCAGAAGTGCTCTACCACTGGGCCACACGCCCCAGCCCTTTTTGAGACAAGCTCTCAAAATAGCCATGTGATGATTTCAAACCTGGGATCCCCTGTTTCAATCTCTCAAGTACTGGGATTACTTACAGGTGTGCACCACTGCACCTGGCAAAGCTATTAATAATAAAAAAAAATCTCCAGTATTTGGGAGGGTGAGACAGGAGGATAGAGGTTTGCGGCCAGCCTCAGCTACTTAATGAGGCCCTTTGCAACTCAGTGAGACTCTGTTTCAAAAAAATAAAAAATAGCCGGGTGTGGTGGTACACACTAGTAATTCCATTGCTTGGGAGGCTGAGACAGGAGGATTGCACTCAACTACATAGCAATATTCTGTTTCCAAATAAAGTATAAAATAGGTCTGGGAATGCCGGGCATGGTGGCACACGCTTGTAATCCCCGCGCTTGGGAGGCGGAGACAGGAGGATTGCGCAGGTTTGAAGCCAGCCGCTTGCTCTGGCTTAAGAGAGCCTGTTTCCAAATAAAAATATAAAAATAGGTCTGGGAGTGTAGCCCAGAGGTAGAAGGGCTTCCAGGAACCCCAATACCACACACACAAAAAAAGGTCTAGGAATATAGCCTGGAGGTAGAAAAGCCCCTGGGTTCCACCCTCAGTTCCACCACCAAAAAAAAAAAAAATCAAATAAAAAGAAAATAGCTGGGTGTGGTGGTGCATGCTTGTAATCCCAGCATTTGGGAGGTTGCGGCAGGAGGATCGCAGTTCACAGAGAGCCTCAGCTACTTAGTGAGGCCTTTTGCAATGCAGTGAGACCCTGTTTCAAAATAAAGAATAAAAAAAATAGGGCTAGGGGTTTAGCTTGGAGGTACAGTGCCCCTGGGTTCAATGCCCAGTACCCCAAAAAAAGTATCATACTTATGCTACATTTTAATAATACCCAATACCGCCAAAAAAGAAAGAATAAAAAATCAGGCTGGGGTATAACTCAGAGGTAGAATGCCCCGAGGTTCTGTCCCCAGTATAGAAAGAAAGAAACAAAGAAAGAAAGAAAGAAAGAAAGAAAGAAAGAAAGAAAGAAAGAAAGAAAGAAAAAGAAAATAGGGCTGGGGGTATAGCTAAGAGGTAGAATGTCCCTGGGTTCTATACTCAGTAATACACACACACACAACCATAGCATCATCAACTAGACATGGATGGTGGATGACCTTCCCCTCCAAAATTTGACCCTCACAGTCCCAACAATATGCCTCTATTCTTGGTGACTCACATTTTGGCCAGGACGTACCCTACAATCTTCCCATTCTCATCCTCTGCAATGTAAGAGAGCTGTCAACAGAAGAAAAGCAAGTCAGCAAACAACTGTCAGAGCCGGGAGGAGCCCACCCTGACCCCTGCTGTGCACCTGAAAGCCAGGAAGCTGCTCAAGTGCACTTCTGGGCCAACTTGTGATGTGGAGGCCAAGCGACTCAGTTTCCCTACACTATACTGGGCCCTATCCCCACCCTGCTCCCTTTCTCCACTCCCTTCAGGAACTGCCTTTTCATTTGTCCCTGTTCGCCAGCTGCTGAAAACACCCAGACCACACAGCCCCATGAGCTCTAAAGACTTTGCCCAGTCTTCCTCAGCCCACTGGGACTGGACTGACCTCGGCCAGAGGTCCCCCAATTCAAGAGCTTCCCACCTGGGGCCAGGAGAGGCCATGGTAGAAGTAGTATTTCATCTGGTAGTTCTCTGGCAGGCAGAGGAGGTTGCAGTGCTGCATGTTCATCAGGTCCTCAGGCTGCAGGGGAGAAAGATAGCAGGAGAGAGTGAGCCCTCGGCTGCTGTGGCCAGGTCCTCCGTCGGCTGAGAACCCTGCTCTACGGCGGTCTTTTCAGCCTCCAGGCCCCCAGGGCTGTGACTATGTGACTTGGCACAAGGCCTGGTCCACGGCCATGGTGCGAACGCGTCAATGCCAGGCAGGGCCTACCCAACGGAACCCTGACATCGCGCGGACAGCAGGGCCCAGCCCTGTGCTCCGGGCGCGCGGCCCATCGCGAGGGTCCCTCGGGAGGGAGCATGCGCACGTCCCCCAGCCGGCGTCCACGCGGCGCGGACAGGCCCCGCGACGGCCCCTTACCCTCGCATTGCGGATGTTCATGGCGGCGGGGATGGCGGGGCGCAAACGCTAGTAGTAGTCAGCTACTGCAGCGGGGCGGCCGGGGTTGGGGCTGGGGCAGGGGCCTGGCTCGCGGGGGCAGCGGAAGAGGCGGGCAGCGCTGGCTGGCCACCGGCCGGAAGTGCGAGGCCCACGGCCACGCCCCCTCGGCCACTAGGCCAATGTGCGCGCGCCCGGGCGCCGAGGAGCCGAGCCTGCAGCGAACGGGGTGACGGCGCCCCTCCCGCACCCACACACGCGCACACACGGGAGGTGGAGCAAACTCCGCTTTATTCCGCGTCTCGGCGGGCGGGGTCGGCGGGCGGGGCGGAGGCCAAGGGACAGCGGCTCAGCAGCGCGCCCAGCAGCTCCTCGCACATGGCTAGGCACCGCGGCACGTGGAAGCAGCCTGCGGGGAGAGGCGGGCGGTTTGAGAGGGCCGGGGGAGCCGAGTGCCACGAGCCCCTGCAGCCCCTTTCGCCTCCCCGCTCGCTCACCTTTGAAAGGCCCCCCCTTGATGGTGAGGGCAACCTTTCCCTCTCGATTCAGATAGCCAAACCATTCTCCATACTCGGGATCCCGAAACTGGAATAACAATGAGACAATGACAGACCCGGCAGGACCCGCCCAGAGGCCAGAGCCTGAGGAAAGAGTGCTCCTGGGCCCCACTGCTCCTCTCTCGGCGGCTCTTTGAACCGCTACAACGCTTCCTAGAGAGACCTGAAAGCTGGGTGTGGGAGGCTGCAGACCATCTGCAGCTGTAAAACCAACCGAGAAAGGGCCTGCAGGCTAAGCGATGGACAAGTGTGTTTAAAATGGAATAACAAGAACCGTGCTCTGGCGCAGCAGGCCCTCTGTAGTGAAAGTTACACAGGTGTATACATTGTTGCAAATTCTGGAACTGAATACTTAAAATGGATTCATTGTAACTGGGTAAACTACTTGAAGAGATTTAAACAAAGAAATAATCTTGAAAGGGCTTGACTTGCCAGGAAACTTTGTAACAAGTAACTCGCGTTCAGATCCTGTTCCCTGCTTCACAGGACTATAATCCAGTAGAAGAGTTTTGTAAGCCTCCGGCACACAGATCACACTCCTGGCCTAGCTCGCCATAGGTTCCAAACACACCTCACTCTTCCAATACAGGAAACAGATAGACCGCCTGGGCTGACCCATTTCCCACTCCTATCTGGTCCTGTCTGATGAAAGTTTCTCAGTTCCACACTCTCCAGGAGTTAAGTGCAGCTCTTTCTTGGATTATAGACAAACCAATTACATTAAAGCCCACCATCAAAATGCTTCTTAGGGCTTGGGTCTGTAGTTCAGTGGTAAAGTGCTTTGTGTTTACTTGGCATGTACAAGACCCTGGTTTGACTCACAAAACCACACACACACACAGTCCATTTAAATTGTGATCTAGAGTCGGGCGTGGTGACCCACGCTTGTAATCCCCGCGCTTGGGAGGCAGAGACAGGAGGATCGCACAGGTTTGAAGCCAGCCGCGCACTGGCTTAGGAGACCCTGTTTCAAAATAAAAAAAAATGTAAAAAATAGGTCTGGGAGTGTAGCCCGGAGGTAGAAGGGCTTCCAGGAACCCCAGTACCACCAAATAAAAAAAAATGTGACCTATAGTCGGGCATGGGGGTGCATGCTTGTAATCCCAGCATTCGGGAGGCTGAGACAAGAGGATTGTGGTTCTCAGACAACCACAGCTACTTAGTGAGGCCCTCTGCAACTTAGACCCTGTTTGAAAATAAAAATACAAAATAGGGCAGAGGGTATAGGTCCGAGTTTGAAAAAGCCCCTGGGTTCCATCCCCAGACCCCCTAAAAAAAAATGATTGTGACCTATAGCTGGGTGTGATGGTGCACACTTATAATCCCAGTACTTGGGAGGCTGAGATAGAAGGATCCTATGTTCATGGCCAGCCTCAGGTACTTGTGAGGCCCTCTGTAACTTAGACACTGTTTCAAATAAAAAAGAATAAAAAATGGGGCTGAGGGTATAGCTCATTGGTAGAATCTCTCTGGGTTCAGTCCCCAGTAACACACACACACACACACACACACACACACACACACACACACACACATACATTGTGACCTATAAAACCAGGCATGGTGGCGCACATGTAATCTCAGTACTTGGAAGACTGAGACAGGAGGATCACAAATTCGCGGCCAGCCTCAGCTACTTAGTGAGGTCCTCCACAACTTAGTGAGACCTTATTTCAAAATAGAGAATAAAAAATAGGGCTGGGGATGTAGCTCAGAGGTGGAATGACCCTGGGTTCAATCCTCAAAAACAAAAAAAAATTATGACCTATATATTGCTGGAAGTGGTGGCACATGACTGTTAACCCAGTACTTGGGAGGCTGAGACAGGAGGATCACAGATTCAAGGCCGCCTAAGCAACTCAGACCCTATTTCAAAATAAAAAATAAAATATGGCTGGAGAGGAGTATAGTTCAGAGGTAGAATGCTCCTAGGTTCAATCCCCAGTAACAAAAAATAAATAAAATAAATTATGACTGCCAGGCATGGTGGCGCATGCTTGTTATACCAAAATTTGAGAGGCTAAGACAGGAGAATTGCAGTTTGAGGACAGCCTCGGCTACTTAGTGAGGTCCCTTGAAACTCAGTGAGACCTTGTTTCAAAATAAAAAATAAGCCGGGCGTGGTGGTGCACGCTTGTAATCCCAGCATTTGGGAGGCTGAGACTGGAGAATTGCGGTTTGTGGACAGCCTCAGCTACTTAGTGAAACTCTCTGCAACTTAGCAAGACCCTGTATCAAAATAAAGAATAAAAATATGGCAGGGGGTGTAGCTCAGACGTAGAATGCCCCTGGGTTCCACCCCCAGTACTGCAAAATAAATAAATAAATAAATAAATAAATAAATAATAGTGACCTATGAGTTCATGGCAGCTGGTTGCAGTGCCAATATGCCTATAATCTCAGTTACTCAGGAAACTGAGGTAGGAGGATTACAAATTCAAGGCCAGCCTCAGCAATTTAGCAAGACACTCTCAAAATAAAAATAAAAGTGGAGCCCAGTGTGGTAGTGCATACCTATAATCTCAGTACTTGGGAGGCTGAGACAGGAAGATCATAAGTTCGCGGACAGCCTCAGCTACTTAGTGAGGCCCTTCACAACTCAATGAGACCCTGTTTCAAAATCAAGAATAAAAAATAGGGCAGGGGATGTAGCTCGGAGGTCAAATGCCTCTGGGTTCCATCCCCAGACCTGCAAAAAAAAAAAAAAATAGGGCTGGGGTATAGCTCAGAGGTAGAATGCCCCTGGGTTCCATCCCCAGTACTGCAAAAAAATAAAAATAAAAATAGGGTTGGGTTGTAGCTCAGAGGTAGAATGCTTGTGGGTTCAATTCCCAGTACCACACACAAAAAAGTGGGGCATACTGTAACCCTAGTAACAAGTACTGGGATTACAGGCTTGCTCTGCCATGCCTGCCTGTAGCAGCAGCCTTCTTCTTCTTCTTCTCTTCCTCCCTCCTCCTCCTCCTTCTTCACCTGGGATTGAACCATTCTACCTCTGAGTTACACCGCCAGTCCTATTTTATTCTTTATTTTGAAACAGGGCCTCACTAAGTTGTGGAGGGCTTCACTATGTAGCTGAGGCTGGCCAAACCTTCCATCCTCTTGTCTCAGCATTCCAAGTACTGAGATAAAATAGAAAGCTGGCACATGCTTGTAATCCCAGCATTTGAGAGGCGGTTCACGGACAGTCTCAGCTACTTAGTGAAGCCCTTTGCAACTCAGTGAGACCCTGTTTCAAAATAAAGAATAAAAAATAGGACTGGGGGTGTAGCTCAGAGGTAGAATGCCCTTGGGTTCTATCCCCAGTACCAATAAATAAATAAATAAATAAATAAATAAATAAATAAATAATAGGGCTGGTGGTGTAGCTTGGAAGTAGAATGCCCCTGGGCTCAATCCCCAGTGCCACAAAAAGAGAGAGGGAGAGAGGGGAGAGATAGATAGATAGAGAGAGAGAGAAGAGAGAGAGATTGGCTTCAGGTTTAATGACTGATTGTTTGGAAGCAGAGCTGAGCATGTGAGATATGTAGAAATGTCTCTCTACTGGGGATAAAACCCACCATGCACAGCTAGAGACACTTCTTTTTTAGTACTGGGGATTGAACCCAGAGGCTCTGAGCTATATCCCTAGTTGTTGTTGTTGTTGTTGTTGTTGTTCTTCTTCTTCTTCTTCTTCTTCTTCTTCTTCTTCTTCTTCTTCTTCTTCTTCTTCTTCTTCTTCTTTTTTGGTGGTACTAGGGTTCCTGGAAATGCTTCTTCCTCCGGGCTACACTCCCAGACCTATTTTATACTTTTTTAAATTTGGAAACAGGGTCTCTTAAATCAGCAAGGCTGGCTTCGAACCTGCGTGATCCTCCTGTCTCCGCCTCCCAAACCCGGGGTTTACAAGCATGCGCCGCCACGCCCGGCTGATTCTTTTTATTTTGAAACAGGGTCCAAGTTGTGGAGGGCCTTACTCAGTAACTGCGGCTGGCTATGAACCTGCAATCCTCCTGTCTTAGCCTCCCAAGAACTGGGATTGCAAGTGCGCACCATTACATGCAGCGTATCTCTTGTCTTTATCTGTATCTCAGAGCCATAGCTCCAGCCCTTTTAAATTTGAAAAGAGTCTCACTAAGTTACCGCTCACTGACCCCAAACCTGTGATCCTCCTGTCTCAGGCTCCCATGTCCTGGGATGATGGGTATGTGGCAGGACATCTGGCTTGCTCTTATAATTTTCCATGGCTCCTGTTGTCAACTGTGTTCACGTGTTTACTTGGCTATAGTCTGTACCCCGCCAAAATGTGAGCTCCAGGAGGCAGGGCTTCTTGGTTTGCTTGAACAAAGGGCACTTCTGGAACTCTCAGAGCAGCTGAGGGGGCCACACTCAGTGAGGGGGCTGGAAGGTGCTGGGGAGAGCCCCCTGGGCCCAGGCAGGCTGAGCTCCCTCATGCCTGCCCTTGAAGCCTCGGCAGCCCCTTTCCCCTGCTGCCTACCATCCTCTCCAAACCTCTACTAGGTTTTGGGGGGACGAGGAGGCTGTGCTCACCTGACGGAAAGTGTACTCAGCCACCTGGTAGAAGAGGCGCAGCAAGGCAGGGTCCCCACTGTCACTGTAACCCATGAGGAAGGCAATCATGGCTTCACTGTGTGGCCACCAGAGCTTCATATCCCATTCCAGCTGAAAACAGAGCAGAGGCAGGTGGCTGAGAGCCCCAGGCCCCTGCAGCCCTCTCCGGCTCAAACACTTAAGAGCTCAATCTTGAGATCTTTGTGTGTGTGTGTGTGTGTGTGTGTGTGTGTGTGTGTGTTTCTAAATGGCTCCTCTCAGCCGGGCGTGGTGGCGCACGCTTGGGAGGCTGAGACAGGAGGATCGCGCAGGTTCGAAGCCAGCCTCAGCTACTTAGTGAGGCTCTAAGCAACTTAGTGAGACCCTGTTTCCAAATAAAATATAAAATGGGTCTGGGAGTATAGCCCGGAGGTAGAAAGCCTCTGGTTTCCACCCCCAGTACCACAAAATAAATAAATAAATAAATAAATAAAAAATAGTTCCTCTCAATGGGATGGTTTACTGAGCCAGCCATGCCCCTTAGAAGACCCTTAAAAGAACAAGTAAAGGAGCCAGCTTCCCTTTAGCCCTAGTATAAAAAACCCTGTGATGGTGGCACACACTGTGTGTGTGCGTGCGTGTATGTGTGTGTGTGTGTGTGTGTGTGTGTGTGTGTGGTGCTGGAGATTGAGTCCAGGGACATTCTACCTCTGAACTATACCCCCAGTCCTATTTTATTTTTTATTTGGAAACAGGGTCTAAGTTGCTGAGGCCAGCTATGAACCTGTGATGTTCCTGTCTCAATAAAAAGGGCTGGGGGGTGTAGCTTGGAGGTAGTATAACCTTGGTTCAATCTCTAATATCAAAAATAAATAAACAAATAATAAAATAAAATGGCTGGGAGAGCAACTAAGAAATATAATTCACCTAGGTTCAATCCCTAGTACCAAAAACAGAAACCCAACAACAACAACATCCCTGTCTTAGCTAGCTGTCTTTTTTGGTGTGTGTGGTACTGAGGATTGAACCCAGGGGTGTTCTATCTCCGAGCTACATCCCCAGACCTATTTTTTTTCCAGGTCTGGGGATGGAACCCAGGGGCACTCAACCTCCAAGCTACACCCCCGGCCCTATTTTTTATTCTTTTTAATTTGAAACAGGGTCTAAGTTGCGGAGTGCCTAAGTAGCTGAGGCTGTCTGCGAACCGTGTTCCTCTGGTCTCAGCCTCCCAAATGCTGGTATTACAAGCGTGCGCCACCACGCCTGGCTTCCCAGACCTATTTTTAAGTCTTTAATTTGAAACAAGGTCTCACTTAATTGCAGAGGGCCTTACTAAGTAGCTGAGGCTGTCTGCAAACCGGTGATCCTCCTGTCTCAGCCTCCCAAATACTGGGATTATGAGCATGGGCCACCACACCCAGCTCAGCTAACTGTCTTTACACCTTTTAGACACCGCTCATGCCCAGGGCCAACACTGCCACCCTCTGCAGACCTCTGGCAGGATCAGGGCACAATCAGTTTGGATGACATGGCATCAGGAAGCAATTCCACTCCTGCGTACTACCAAATGAGAATCACCTGAGAGCCCTTCAGAGCCATCAGGTCCCAGATGGAGGGGACGTGTGTCTCAACATCAGTGTTTGCAAAGGCTTTCTTGTGGCTTCTGTATAATGTAGAGTTGAGTGTTGGGCTCTAGGTTCAAATCTAGTTCCAAGTCCCCCTTCTATAAGCTGAGGTTAATGGCAGGTCAGAAGCCCTCAGAGCAAGGCTAGTAATCTGTGGTTCTAGGAGCTCCAACCTGGGTGGGGCAGAGGTTGTCAGCATCCTGAAAGTAGAAGAGGCCGCCGTGCTCAGGGTCCCATCCTGAGTAGAAGGGCAACAGTAGGAACTTGTCAATAATATAGGCTCGAAGTTTGGAGTCGCCTTTTCTGACAGCATGAAGGAGCAGGAACCAGCCAGCCTCCAGCGCATGGCCTGGTGGGGGGTCAGGGTAAGACAGGAATGAGCTCGTGGGACTTTTCTTCCTCCCTCCCTGGGAGTGAGAGCTGCTCTCAGACTCCCCTACAGCCCCCTGCCTTTCCCCCACCATTCCCCTGTAAAAATCTCCCCTCGCATGCTCCTGCCACCGATGCCCCAGCTTTGGGAGGCCTGTCCTCTCTCTCTCTGCAGATCCCCCAGCTAAAGCCCCAAACCCAAGGCTGAATACTCCCTTCCTCCCACACAGGCCAGCCTCCTCCACCCTTCACCTGGGTTCTGGTGTCTCCCCAAGCAACCAGAGAGCTCCTTGCCATCCTCTGACACATTCTCTAGCACAGCCTGTCCATCCCTCTGCCAGGAGAGAAACAGGAAAAGGCAGCTCTGTCTCCAGCTCCCAGCCCCAAGTAGCAAAACCCAACCTCAGAAATCCTTTCATCCCTCCCTCTGGCTCACCCCTCTGCCACCTGGCTCCAAGGAGGTTGAGGAGGGGCTAAGTTACTCTCACTGGCCCAGGAGGTTCTAATACTTGCTTCAGGCTTGGGCCTCTCCAGGAGAAGAGGACAGAAAGGGCAGGTTTGTCCAACCAGAGGAACAGGGATCAGGTTGTTTCCCGCTCTGGGATTTGGGCAGAAAGGGCACCCCAGGGAGTGGGAGAGAGGGGTCACCCAGCTCCCAGATGCCCAGACACCCCCACCTGGACATGCTGCAGAATCCTCTGGGCGCACCAGTCTCCCAGCTCTGCGTATTTGCCTGCCAGCTCCTCGTCTGCCTCCCCTAGCTGTTGCACCAGGCTGAGCAGCATCATGGGTACTGCCATGGGCTCTGTGGCCGGGGCCCCCGGAAGCTGGGGCCGACCCAGCCCAGATGGGTCCTCTCGCACCCAGCAGATGATCTGCTCCATCATTTCCAGCGCTTCCCTCTGTGGGGAGGGAAGGGGAGGTGAGCAGAGGTCCAGGTGGGGGCTGTGTCTCCTCCATCCTGTCCACCCTATCGCCCCAGGAACCTGAGGTGGGAGGGCTGTATCCTCCCACACATCCCAAGGAAGCCTTCTCCGAGGGCTACTCTGAGACTAGGACCAAGGTCAGGTATGGGTGAGGGGCTTCGGGGGCTCCCAGTCTGGGAGTACAGGCCATTCCTGGGTAGTGGGGCCTGGGCCTGGCAGCACAGGCAGAAGAGTCATTCCCCTGCCCCAGCTAGGCACAGGGCCTGGGTAGGGGACCCTTCTGCCCAGAGCTTTGGTGGAGGTAGGGGAGGTGGGGCTCAGTGGTGAAGGACAGTCAGAAGGGAGGTGAGAAAAACAGTAACACAGTGTGGGCGACTCCAGGCCCAGAAGCAGGACAGGAATGCAGGAAGTACCTCTTCAGGATGTGCCCTGAGACCCAACAGCAGCAGCCCCTTGCCACGCACCTGGTAATGCATTTCCCCAGTCACCCTCCAGAGCTCATTCATGGCCATGGTATAGAAACACTCGCTGAATATGGTCCGCTGGACCTTAATGGGAAGGCCTTCCCGAGTTAGCACGAAGGCACACTTCTTGCCAGGAGGCGCCACCCGGGCGTAGCGTAGCAAAAACTCGCCACCTGGTGGTTGGTGGGGGGATTGACATTGGGACCCAGGTGCGGCCCATCCCCCACACACTGCTTTCCAGCCTCCCTGCCCTCCCCTGCTTATAGACTCCGGTGGGGATTCCCCCATGGGGCCTACTGAGTAAACCGTAAAGGCCCCTGGAGCGACGGGGGGGGGCAGTAGAGGGCACCTGCTTTTGCTGACTCCAAAAGTTCAGTGTGGCGGAAACGCTGGAACTTTCTGTACAAGTGACAATACATCCATACCTGCGGGGGTCACGAGGAACAAGGCATAAGGGGGGGAGTGCAACTTGGGTGAGGGGGAGTCCTAGGTGTCCTCACTGTGGGAAGAACAGTGTAGCAATGACAGGCCTTGTGTGAACAGAGGCAGGAGAGCCCCAGTTATGGTGTTTGAGCTGTGAGGCTGAGAACACCCCCTACCTGCCTGCCCTGCAGCCAAACATATTTGAGGTCGTCATACACCCGCCCATCGCGACCGAGGCACGTGAAGAAGCCCCTGTGGGAGGCAAAGGGTTAGCACAGCTGCACTGGCTCCTGCCCCCTGGGGCCAGCCCTGCTGGGGACCCCAGAAGGGCCACGTACCCGTGCTTACGGTCGTGGGAATGCTCCATCCAGAAGGCTACCACACGATCCAGCTCCTGCCCTACTCGCTCCTTCCAGGCTCGCAGGGTCTCCCACTCCTTTTCCATGTCCTGAAGGAAGAGTCAGGGCTTGGGGGCGCAGTAACCTACAGGGATTCCCATCTCCCTGGGTTCCAACTTCTTTAATCAGCTCAAGTGGGTCCCAGAGCTGCTTAACCAGTCTCCCAACAGGACCCCGAGCCTCGTGGATACAGCCCTCTCATCCCCCCACCCCTGTACCAGACTTCTGACCTCCTCCATCAACTGGGCCCTCCAGAACAGCACCTCTCCCACCGGCTCCACCACTGGCCTGTGGCACTCCGAGACCCCTGTTCCGCCAGGAAGCCAGGCAGAACTGATTGTGTCCCGTGACTGTAACTCAGCTGACCCAGTGGCGCCCCACCTACCCGCTGCTCCACGGGGTTCCTCAGGGAAAGGGGGCAGGGCCTGAGGCTTGGGCGGGGCTTAACCAGGTTCCTGGGAGGCCTTTGATGGCCTCTGCTGGGCACCCTTAGCTGGAGAGCCTTCTGGTGGGAAATGCTGGACAGTCAGGGACCACTGAGGGCAGCAGTGGGGTGGAGAACTGGGTCTGGGCAGGGCCATAGTCCCAGCAAATGTTTGGGCCTGGGGTGCAACAGGAGAGAAGACAGCTAATTTTTTTTTTTCCGGGTCTGGGGATAGAACCCAGGGGCATTCGACCTCCAAGCTACACCCCCTGCCCTATTTTTTATTCTTTTTAATTTGAAACAGGGTCTAAGTTGTGGAGGGCCTAAGTAGCTCAGGCTGTCCATGAACCGCGATCCTCCGGTCTCAGCCTCCAGAATGCTGGGATTATAAGTGTGCGCAACCACGCCCGGCAGCTGAGAATTTCCGAATCCAGAGGCTCCTCTGACCTATGACTCCATAAAGTCTGTCATTAGTTTTGTTCTTCAGTTGCTTCATCAGTCAGTACCAGGCAACCATTGGTGCCACCTTCTTTGCTTTGGGGATGCAGCCAGAGGGCCAGATAGTCACTGCGCAGGACAGAGCAGACATCCCTCCAGCTCTCTGTGCCTGTCTCCCAGCCACCCATTCTGATGCTCCAAGGCAGGCAGGTGGCATTCTTCTGTTCTCCCTGCCAACTGGATAGCCCCACTGCTCAGAATTGTGTGGAAGAGGAATTTTAGGAGCCAGAATGTCTTAAGTCCCTGGGTTCCTAGTGTGGTTTGGTGGAGCTTGGGCATCTTCTGGAAGGATGGGCTGCAGCCTTCGAGCATAAGTAGGTCTTTCTGGCTCATCACTACAGCTCTGCGAAATGGCCAGCCTGGAGAGGTTCCAGGCCCTGGGTAGGGCACAATACTGGGGTTCTTATGGGTGTGCTGGCCTCTGATGTCACAATGGTTTCCTCCTTCCAGGCTATGACTGCTTGGCTCCTGTCGCAGACTGATTCTTCCAACCCCAAACAGATCCCCTTTGTGGTGCTCTAGAGTAAGCCTGGCCCCATGGCCAGCAGGTGTCTATTGCTTCAGGTTCTCATCCACCCTCAGTGTTAGCTCCTGCCTCAGGCCCCTGCCACGATACACAGGGAGGTTTCTATCTACCTACCCCAATTGCAGGCACATGCTTCCCTCTTAAGTTCAGATGCAGCCTCTCCTCTGCCTCCCTTGTACATACTGCCTGCCCCCTCATGCCCAGTCAGGACAAATCTCTATATGTGCAGGGCTCTTTTTCTGTGGGCGGCCTTCCTGGCTCTGTGTCCAGTGGACAGGGCCTCAGCCAGTCCAGAAGTAGAGAACCAGAAGAGCTTTTCTCCACCTTTGCCTACCATCTCTCCTGGGAGGCTGAGGAGTGGTGTACTGAGACTCAAGCTTAGTTTTTTTTTTTTTTTTTTGGTGCTGGAGATTGAACCCGGGAGGCATTCTACCTCTGAGGTACACTCCCAGCCCAATTTTTATTTTTATTTTTTTGCGGGTCTAGGGATGGAACCCAGAGGCATTTGACCTTTGAACCACACGCCCTGCCCATTTTTAAATTTATTTTGAAACAGGGTCTTACTGAGTTGCAAAGGGCCTAAGTAGCTGAGGCTGTCCGCAAACTGTGATCCTCTGGTCTCAGCCTCCCAAATGCTGGGATTACAAGCGTGCACCACCACGCCCTGCTTCCCAGACCAATTTTATTTTAAAACAGGGTCTTGTTAGGTTGTAGAGAGCCTAAGTTGTTCAAGATGACTGTAAACCTGATCCTCCTGTCTGGCTATCGTGAGGCAGGGGAGGTTCTGGGATAGTAGATGATGGGTGACCCCAGAGGTACCACTATGAGAAAAGAGTGGGATGGGAGAAACCCTTGCACCTTTCTCAGGCTGAGCATCCACTTTATTTCTGCGATCCTATTACTGGGATTATAAGCATGCGCCACCACGCAACACTGAGCATCCATACTCCTGACAAATCTACATAGGTCCTCCCCTCTTGGAGCCAGCTCCACTTGAATCCTTCATTGCAGCTGGCCCTACCTGCAGATACTGCTCTTTCCCTGGAACCCTATCCTGTGAGGCTGCTCTCCTGTGCTCCTCCAGTAGATGCCTGGTGCCAGGCTCTGAGTCAGGTCAGTTTTATCTTTATGGTGAAGGCATCCATGGCTCCTGGTGTCAAGACCAGCAGGCTAGTAGATACAGTGGGCCCCACATGACAGGAAATGCCCTATAGTTAGAGAATGTGAGCACTAGGGCCAGAGCTTCTCAGGGAGGTTCCATCACATTAAGCCTTTATCCTGTCACCAGAATAAACCAAATGTGTGCACCTGTGTGCATAGCAGGACTACAGGCTGAGATGGAGGCAGCTTTAGGTAACCCAAGAGGTTCAGGTGGCAGAGTGGGAGAAAAGGTGCAGCAGAGGTGGCAGTCAGGAAGCGAGGGAAGCCAAGGAAGCATGCCTCCCAACATACACACTTTCTCTAGCATAAGCCTGCAGTAGGGGGCCACTCCCTTTTCCATCTCGGTGCCAAGACCTGCTAGAGTAAGCTTTGGGCAGGTCCCAGCGTTCTCTCTCTAGAGCCTGTGGGAGACCTGGATACAGTGAGACACCAGGTGGTTATTTCAAAAAAAGTCTTTTAATTGTTCAAAATAGCACAAAACGACATCGCACTATGGTAAATATTGAGTCACAGGGGTTACTCAACAATAGATGAACAGGTGGTTCTGTTCTCAGAAACAAGAGAAATCAAAGGGCGCTTGGGAGAAGGGATAGGGTAAAACAATGGGACCAGGCGGGTTGGCTCCAAGGTGACTAAACGTGACATTTTCCACAGCGAAATATACTATAATACAACAAACCAGAGGCCCCGGAGGGTGCAGGCCAGAGGTGGGGGGCTAGCCCCTTTCCCACCACATCTCCAGGAAGAGATGGGACTGAAAATCTTGGCTGCTCATTTTAAATCCTTCGGTGACCTGTTTGCAAACCTTGCTCATTGCCTAAAGCTTGGGTATGGGGCAGAAAAATTCAAACAGAGTGCTGACTCCCCAAGTCTGGACCTTGGGGCAGGGGACCTGGCTTTCCTCTGGGTAACACCTTGCATTTGCTCACCAGCCCTAGAGGGCTGCCTTCAAGGAAACCTAGTTTCCGTTCTCTCTGTCCCTTCCCTGCTGTTCACAGGGCTTCAGTCTCTGAGACAGTGATTATGAGGGAGGCGGGGACCACTCTGAAGCTCCCTCAGGCCTGACCCACTAGGTGTGAGGTGCTCACCACAGTGAGGTTTGACAGCTCACCTTTTCTTTGTCCTAGAGGCCTGGGGACAGGGAAAGGGGCAGAGGGCAGGGTCTAGCAATAGGCAACTGGGCTGGGCAACCATCACCACCAAGTCCCATGTGGGAGATTCCATACCTCTCCTGCCCCAGTTGCCCCCAACTTCTCCTCCAAAGATTCCTGCCAAGAATTAGCCAAGGAGGAAAAAAGGAACAAAAAAGTAAAAAGAAAGAAAAAGAGAAAAGATAAACATTCTGTACACAGCTAACAACAATAACAACAACAGAAAGGGACAAAACCCCACACACTAAGGCTAAAATTACAATAAAAATGTTAACTTCATCAATTTCAACTTAAAAAAAAAAATACAACAAATGCAGCAGTTGGTGAAGCAGCCCCCAGCCTCAAGCCAGGCTCACTGGGGGGCGGGGTAGGGGGGGCAACTCCATGCCCGGGTCAGGAGGGTTGCACAGCTGCTGCTCAGGCTACCATAGGGCTCCTTCTTTCCCCTCGTTCTTCTTTTTCCTTCTTTTCTCTTCTCTTTATAAAGGGGAAGCAGAAAGAGATGGAGCACAAAGGCCTCAGAGAAGATGTATAAGCTTCCTGTGGTTTCGCTGAGCGAGATGGGGCTGGCTAAGCCTGAGGAGGGCACAGGAGACGGCTGGAAACACAAGGGTTAACAAAATAGAACCAGACAGACACCAAGTCAGGGCGCCAAGGAAGCCTCTCCAAGGAGGAGCCCAAGAGGGTGCCTTCCCTAGGCTCCTACCCCCACCCCCACCCAGCCCTTGGCTGCCTCTCTAACCAAGGGCGATGAACTTCAAAACATGTGCAGGCTTTCAAGTGTGGGTGCTTTCTATCTCCTTTGACTTTCTTTCCCTCAAAGGTCTATGAATTCTTCAATCTCCCTCCGCCCTAGGGATGGGGCTGGTGCTGGCTGGGAGAAGGAAGGAGCACTAATCTGGCCTGTTCACAGTTCTTCTCAATCTGCCTTCTCCTTCCTCCTAACAGCAATGGTAAAAATGTGCTTTCTTCAGGTTACTGTAAAAACAGAGAGGGGTGGGGGGTTGCAAATGGCGGCCAGTGGCTGGTGAGGGTGAAGTGCATCGCCAGGCAGGTGGGGCAGGTGGCCCCTGAAGCAGAGGGGGTCTGGAGAAGAATCCAGGTGCGGGTCAGTTTCCTCTCACTGACCATCTGCCTTCGATTTCTTTGGAGCGGATTTCCTTAGAAAATGGAAAAGTGAGAGTTAATGAGGGTCCTAACAGCTAGACACCCCATGGATCTAATCCCAAATCAACTGGTGACAGGCTGAGCCCTACTGTTTCCACCCCCAGTCCCAAAAGGTTCCTGAAAGGTGCTTTCGACTTACATTTCCGGAGAGGACATGGGCCGCTTGCTGGCTGGCTTGGTGCCTGAGCTGTCTTTACTGGTTTCTAAAAGGAACAGGGAGGGTATGGTGAGCAGCCAGGCAAAGAGCAGGAAATGCACTTGTGACCCTGAACCCCTAGCCATGGTCCTGGTCACCTCTCTGTTATCCTTGGAAGTTCAGAACAAGGTGCTTGCTCCCCTCCAGTCCTCCTCACCTCAAACAGGCCAGGGAAACTTCCCTGCATCCCCACAGAAGGTGAGGACCCTGTGATCCTTCTGTAGTGTCTTGGGCCATCATGCCCCCACATTAAAAGCTCCAAATCTAGCTCAAAGCTAGAGTACCCTGTCCCACTAGTTTCCTGCTCCCACAGGAGCTGTGCATACACAAGAACAACAAAGACAACATGTTTCAAATGGAACACTTCCTATACCAGATCATTACCAACATCCTTACTGTGCCCAGCTAGCTTCTTTGCCTTCCCTAAGAGCTGCCCCCGGAGTCCCACAAATGCCACTTACCTTGTAACCACCTCACTTGTGTGGCTGGGCCATAGCCCTTCTCATTGCGAGCGGCGATGCGGAAGATGATGGCGGGTTTGGTGGTGTAGTCGATGTGGGCATTGGACAGGCTAGAGGACTGCACGAGGCAGGAGGGGCTGGGCCCACAGTACACCCGCATGAAGGCAAGCTGGGCTGGGGTTGAGCTTTTGGGCTCACCACCAGCCTGCGAGCTCTGGATGGCCAGGTACACAGAGTACTCGATGATCTTGCCAGAAGTCACAGAGGGCGGCTCCCAGGTGAGGTGAGCACCATCTGGACTCTAGAACCCAGAATAGACGTGTCACGCTTTGCCTTCTTTGGCCAACGTGGCCTCAGCCCACCCTGCTGTGCTCAGAGAAAGGGACTAGAAGTTTCCAGAACTGACTGCTTATACCTCAACATGAGCCTTTTCCCACTAATGCACTAGGTAATACATATCAGAATTCAAAGAACTTTCAAGATATCTGGCACAAAGTAGAAAAAATAAAATGAACTGGAACTCAAGCTTTCCTAATCCCCTTCTACTACTTAACATATGACTCATATCACTTAGCTTCTTGGTGCCTTGGCTTCTGCATCTAGTAAATGGAGTTAACTATAGGACTCATACCTCCCTGGGATGATTCTTAGAATTAGGAAGAAAACAAAAAACCAAAAAACCTCGTGTTGAAGTTAGGTGTGGTGACACACAGTGGTATTCTCAGTGACTAGAGAGGCCAAGGCAGGAGGATCATAGTCTGAGGCCAACCTGCGCAATTTAGCAAAACCCCGTCTTAAAATAAAATAAAAAAGAGCTGGAGTGCAGCTCCCTTGAGGTCCTAAATTCCATCCCCTGCCAGAACCAGAAAAACAAAACAAAAAACATGTTGAACAATGCAGAGCCCGGCACATAGTGGCTGCTCACTGAAAATGAGGTACCAGGTTACAGAGAAGGAAGCCAAAGGTGGGGAACAGAAAGGAATTCTTCCCTGTCACTCTGGCAATTGATGACAAAACCAGCACCAGAAGCCAGATTCTCGACATTATCCACCAGGCAGTAGCTTCTGTCCACCAAGAATGGGCCCAGCTGCCACACCCACATCTGGGGGCCATCCTGGGATTCCCACCTGGGCCCTGATTTTGTGTCTCTCCAGGCACAAACAGAAAGCTGTGCTTATATGCTCAGCTAAGGGCTGCTCTGTTCACAGCAGGCAGAGGACCAACACAGGGACTGAAGGCCACCCCCCACAGTAAGACTCACTTTGCTGATTTTAATGGCACAAGGGGCTCCTGGGAAACCAGGCAGACATGTCTTAAAGGCTGAGATCTCACTGAAGGGCCCCCGGCCACAGGCATTGATGCCAGCAACACGAAACTTATAGGCTGTGCCAGGCTGCAGCTCTTGCTTCTTCAGCTGGTTGTAGTCAGGGACAGTACCCGAGTCATCCTAGGGGAAAAGGATGGAAAAACAGGAGAAGATAATGGCTAAAGTTTGTTGTCAAGAAGGTGGCTCAACCAGGTGGATCACAGTTTCCAGGACAGCCTCAGCAACTTGGTGAGACCCTGTTTCCAATAAAAAATAAAGTAGGGCTTGGAGTGTAGCTCAGTGGTAGAGCATTTGCTTAGCATTATTAGCAAAATACCAAAAAAAAAAAAAAAAAAAAATACCACATTTGCTTAGGTTTTAGCCCCAGTACCACAAAGATTAAACTAAAACCAAAGGCAGCTTGGGGGCAAGCAGTGTTGTTTCCCATCCTGGGAACACTGCAGGTCCATGGAGACTATGGGGGAAAGTAGAAGGAGCTCACTGTTGGCTGCCCCTTTGTAGCAAGGTCAGGTGAGGCTGACTGAGGACAGGCACTGTCAGAAAGACTAAAAACTTTCTTTCCCACTGCCTTAGGGGGAGGGGTCTCCACCTGGATGTCCTCAGGTTTTCTGATCAATTAAGTAGGCCCAAAGATGGAGTTACCCATGAGCCCCTCTCATAGCACGGAGCCAGACCTGTTTTTATAATACTTGCCTCACAGCTAAGATCCTCCCACCTGAGGGTACCAGCTCTTGGGGACACTTACATCTGATGGGACAGCATCATCTGGTGGCAGGAAATAGTGTGTCACCATTACATTGGTACCCTTAATAACCCCCACATCAAACCACTGGTTCTCCTTCTTCACAGGGGCTTTACTGGGTGGGGGTGGCAGGTCTGGCTTCTGAAAAACAGAAATGGGGAGATGATGTCAGGCCCTCAGTCCTCAGAGCTTGAAGATACAAAACCCTTATTTTCCCCAGGGTGCCATCACACCTGACTCACCACACCCAGGGACTCAATGCCATTGGCCACCTCAGTCAGGGTAGCTGCAGCCTGCAGCTTCGCTGGGCTGGCTACCACAACCGGCTGGGGGGCCACGAATGTGTTGGATGGAGCTAGGCCTGGGAAGAAAGAAGGTGTCAGTAGGATAGGCTCTGGAGACCTGGCTCAAAGTGGGGCCAGGACCTCCTGGCACCCCTATGCCACCCTCACCTCCCTGCTTACCTCCTGCCCACTCACCCACTCTAGCATCAATCTACCCACAGGACGGAAACTTTTCTCACAAACAGACTAAGTGCCCTAGAGGCAGGGCTCAAAGCCAAGGTGGGGGCCCTGCTTACTCTCGGTGGCTGTTGAAGGTAGCAGGGCCACAGTACTAGGGACAGCACTGGCCAGCTCATTCAGACAGTTGCTCTCGATGGTTGGGTCATTGAGGCTGTCGGCTGGAGCCAGGGCCTCGGTGGGAAGGTGGTGTTGTTGCTGAGCCTGCGCCTGGGCCTCCTGAAGCTGCTGCTGCTGCTGCACCAGAGCAGCCAGCTCCTGCTGTGTCAGCACGATGGGTATGGTGGTGGCCTGGCCTTCCTGGCCCTCTGCGGAAAGGTGACCCAACTCTGCCTGTGTCACAGCTGCTGCCGCCTCAGATGTGTCCATGGGTTCCCCAGTGCCTGCTCCAGGACCAAAAAAAAATACCATTCAACAGGAATACTACCACGCCTGGCCCAATGGCCAGGAAGTATCCCTGACAGAGGACCAAAATCCACCCCAGAGATGATTCCTTAGCAGTTTTTTGGGTGGCACTGGGGATTGAATCCAGGGTCATTCTACCTCTGAGCTATATCCCTGGCCCTATTTTATTTTTTTATTTGGAAATGGGGTCTCACTCAGTTACTGTGGCTACAAAAGCTGGCCCTGGCAGCCTTTATCCCCAGCCATGGCCCTCTGCCTCCTTCCTGGGTGTCAGCCCCAGTGCAACCAAAGCCCACCGTGCCATTCTTCAAGAAGTAGGCCTTCTCAACTGTCCTCTTCACCTGCCACTTTAGCCTTCCATCTAGGGGCTTTTACTCCTCCCAAGGGGCCTGTCTTCCCTTGGGCTCCTGGCTGGCACCTACCCATGACGGCCTGCTGTGCGGCCTGGAGCACTGCCTGGATGGCCAAGGCCTGGGCTTCCTCGGTGGCTGCAGCCTGGGCAGCTGCTTCGGCAGCAGCAGTCACTGCCAGCTCCTCAGGGGTGAGCCCTGTTACCATAAGGGTGGTGGTGCCCGCCTGGGCCTCGGCCATCAGCTCTTGGGGAAGTGTTAACTGGTCTACTTCAGACTGTGTGGGCTGCGGTGGCTGGACCACCACAGTGGCTACTACCGCTGAGCTGGCAGGCTCCTGGCCTGAAGATGGGTCCCCTGTGCTGCTCAGATCCACGGCAGTCTGGAGCTCAGGGGTCTGGGAGGCTGACAGGACCTCGGCGGACTCCCCCATCAGGGGTGTAGAGGCAGACTGCAGGAGTTGCCGTGGCGGCAGCTGCTGGCGAGGCCCTGGTGAGACCTGGAGTTCCTCTGGGGGCTGCAGGATGTCAACAGCAGAGAAGGGCATGTCAGAAGTTTCTGTGTTGGCTATGGTCACTGTTATCGTGGCTGGGATGGGGACTTCGGAAGTCAGAGCCCCTGGGGTAGTCTCAGTCAGTGATGAAATCTTCTAGAAAGGGAGAGAAGCCCCCGTCAGAGGGGAGGAGAGGGAGGCCAGGACCAGGCAGTGGGGCCAAAAAGCAAGATAGCCTTCATCTTTCCCTGTAGACCTATGATGGCATTTGTGACAGGCTATCTTGACCCTATGCTAAGGGGGAGAGATCACTGAGCAGTGTAAGGGATACAGTGAGAGGGAGAAGAGACCCTTGAGGATCAAGTCTAACCCATCCTCAAAGAGGTTTCCTAGTGTAGGCAGAAGGGTACTCAGACTCTTCCTGTCTCACTTTTATTGGCTTCAGTGAAATGACAAGTTACAAGAAGCAGCCACAGAGATAAATCGCCTTAGAGTGGCTGAGAACTGTGGTGGCTCCACCCCTTCAAGTACAGGCTGCCCTTTTATGGTCTGAAAAAGAAATCCACAGCAGCATGGTGCCTGGCAAAAGAGCGACATCTGGTGCCCAACTCTGGAACAACATGAGCCAAACTTGAATGGGCAGGAGTAAAAAGGCTCTTACCGGCACTGATGGGCCTGGAACTGGTGTAGACTGTGTCACAGTGGTCACTGCCCGAGGCAGCGTGGAGGACACGGTCGTTGTGATGGCACTGGAGCTGGCAATGTTTACACTGTCACCCTGGGTGCTCTCCACCTCTCCCTGATCACTGGCAGCTGGTGGGGGGTCTGTGAAAGTGACAGGCACAAGACTGGTTGGCATCTGCTTGGCTTTACCACCACAGGGCTCTGATATTAAGGGAGGACCAGAGGAGACTGTCCCCACAACAGACACAGCCGAGATCCCCATTTCACCCCATTGGTAAATCAGATGCCAAAGCATCAAATGAATTCGGGACTGATTTTTCTGCCATCTCTCCTTTAAGGCTCTGATCCTTGGGATTTGAGGAACAGGAACACAAGGCAGGCTGCTTTTACTCACCTTGGTTGGAGCTCATGTTGGAGGTGACAGTGGTGGCTGTGTGCGTAGTGCCTGTCTCGTGGGTCTCACAAGGGGGGTTGGAGCATACCCTCTGGGTTGGAAAAGGAGCCATCAATGTGGCACCACCCTGGGAGGTGATGGGTACTGCCCCTGCCTCTAAGCCGGACTCCAGGGTCCTGTGGGCAGAGGTGGCATCAGGGAGCAGGGCACCCACAGTGACTGACATGGTGGTGCCAGTGGAAGTGGTCTGGTGTGTTTCACAGGGGCGGCCAGCGGTGGGCTGCTGCCCACCCTCAGGCTGGCCAGCACCCCCGTTTGAGGTGGCGGTGGTGGCTGTGTGTGTGGTCCCGGTCTCATGGGTCTCACAGGGTGGGTTGGAGCACACCCGCTGAGCGCTGCCTGCATTGGAGGTAGTGGCGGTGTTGGTGGTGCCCGTCTCGTGGGTCTCACACGGCGGGTTGGAGCAAACTTGGGTCACGGTGGCTGAGGGGCCCAGCAGGGCTTCTAGGGCTGTCACAGTCACAGTGGTACTGGGTGAGCTGGTCTGGATGTTGTCATAGGCAGATGCAGGAACCCCTCGAGCTGCACCTGGCTCGCCGGTGCCCATGATGGAGCGTGCCGTGGTTGGGGTGTTGGTTGTGTGCGTGTGCTGCGTCTCCAGCTGGCGCCCTGGGTGCATGTCCTTGCTGCTGGGGCCAACTTTGCCACTCAGAGGGGCCAACTGCACAAAAGCAGGGCCATGGCCACCAGCTTCAAGTGCCAGGCTTGGCCTGAGCAGAGGGCCAGCCGAGCACGGGGCCCCAGTGGCCATCACAGTCATAGTGGTGCTAGTTGCACTGGTCTGGCGAGTTTGGCACTGGGGCTTGATAGAGCCCTGAGCTCCCTCCAACACCCCAGGAGCCACACTGATCCGAACCACAGTGGGGGCACTGGAGGCACGCCGGGCATCTCGCTGCTGACCAGCACCCATGCTGGCCATGGCCGTGGTGGCGGTGCTGGTGGTGCCTGTCTCATGAGTCTCACAGGGTGGGTTGGAGCAGCCATGCTGCCCAGCCATGTTGGAAGTAGCTGTGGTGGCAGTGTTGGTGGTGCCCGTCTCATGGGTCTCGCAGGGTGGATTCGAGCAGACACGGACCACACTACCATTCTGTTGCCCCACAGTTGAAGTCACGAGAGAAGCAGCTGCCTCCTGCCTGTCACAGACAAACTGCACTTGGGTGGGCTGTGGGTGCCCCCCCATGTTAGCCACAACAGTGGTGGTGGCTGTGTTGGTGGTCCCTGTTTCGTGGGTCTCACAGGGTGGGTTAGAGCACACCAGTGTCACGGTGCCAGGTTGCACATCACCCTGGCCAGAGTCAGCGATAGTTACTGTGGCTGTGGGCTGTTCTGTAGTAGGTGAGGCCAGAATGGACACAGGGAGGTCATGCACAGGCTGGGCCTCGACCCCACTGGGTGCTGTGATCAGAGTCACCTGGGTAGGCTGCGAGACAGGCTGGGGGAGACACGAAACCCAGGAAGTTAGTGTCATAGGTCATAGGACTTCAAATCTGACCATCCCTCCCATCAGCCTGCACTGTCATCACACTACCTGGGACCACGAGCTCTGCTTCTAAGCAGCCTAGGCAAAGCCAAGATCAGCTTGCCCTCTGATCCCAGGGACAGACTTCCTCAGATCAGGGGAGAGGCACTGCAATGTGGGACCAGGAAGGGATGATAGGGCAGGGCCCAGAGAAGAGGTTTGCCTGGAGTCATGCCTTTGATCAGGGAATGGAACTTGTCAACAATGGCCAGCAACAAGATGATACTCTACTTCCATGAATTTAGCTTGAGAAAACAAGAATTGGGTGTGGTGGTGCACACTTATAATCCTAGCATTTGGGAGGCTGAGACAGGAGGATCACGGTTTGCGGACAGCCTCAACTACTTCTACTTAGTGAGGCCCTTTGTAACTCAGTGAGACCCTGTTTCAAAAATAAAGAATAAAAAATAGGGCTGGAGGTACAGCTTGGAGGTAGAATGCCCCTGGGTTCCATTCCCAGCACTGCTAAATAAATGAAATAAAAAATCACATGGCTGAACATAGCAGTCCAGCTTCTGGAGAAAGGCCCAATCCTCCCATCTCTCACATGGGGTGGGTACGGTGTGCTGTGTGGGATGGCACAGCCTTAGGCCCCATCCTACCTGCATGGTAATGGTAGGGGTGGTGAGCCCACCGGCAGCTGTCAGTGTGGTCTGCGCAGCTGACACAGTTATGGCAGTGGGGTTGATCACCTGACTTGAGAGGGTGGCGATGGTGCCCAGTGTGGTGATGGGTGTGGCCAGCGAGGCACTGGTGCTGTGGCCTCCAGCTCCGGCGAGACTGGTAGAGACAGTGCCTGTCACTGTGCCTAGGGTTGTGACACCTACAGGAAGGGAAGCAGAGGTAGAATGAAGCTTACTGCTGCCACCTCTTTTCCAGCAGCATCTCTCCATGGGCAGGGCTGGGGGGGACTGGGAGCTCTGGAGTACAGCAGCCACCAGGGACAAAAGGCCCGAGAGTACCTGCCATCCTCCCCCAGTTGGACTATGGGGGAGGTGGCCACAGGAGACTGTAGGGGCCGAGCCCAGCCATTGCTGTGGCCCTGGCCTGTGGGCTACACACCTGTGGTGCCCTTCACAACCAATGTGGTGACGGCTGGCTTGACGGCAGAGACGGTGACAGGGGTGACCAGGCGAACGCCCCCCATGGGCACAGTGCGAAGGATGGTGCCTGGCTGTCCAGGGGCCCCCTTTAGCACCACCTAGAACACCAGAGCAAAGTGCCGCTAGCGTTACTCTCAGGTTGGCTGGATTGTGCTGCCCCTCCCAGATCTGTCGGGAGGACAAATGTGCCCTGCTGGGTGCGCTATACTGGAGACCAGGGTAAAGAAAAGGCCAGTTGTGCCTCACCTGGGTTACTCCTTGTTGCCCATGGCCAGTGGCAATCTTGGGAACAGCAGTGATAATTTTGGCAGGTGCTCCAGTTCCTGAAGTCATAACTTTGGTGGTAATAATGGTGATGGGGGACTTGATGCCAGGACTGCTGGTCACACCTGCATAGGAGAGAAGGGTCCAGGGAAGAGGGCTCTGTGAGGACTTTCCATGTCCCATTTCCCTTGACCTCCCTTCTCAAGCAGTTACCCCTGCTGCTTTGAGATTAAAACAGAACTACAGATCAGAGTCATACCTCTGTCTCCTTACACATCTTAAAACCAATAAAAAGAGGAAAAGGAAGAATAGAAAAGAGAAAAAACAAAGCAAAAACAGAGCACATGTGAACTGTCCTTCACTTCCTCTTTCTACTCCTGTCTCCTGCCAGGTACTCACTAGCAAAGGCCTTTAGGAACTGGTATATGGGGAGGCCCCTACCTGTGGCACCCGCCTGGGTAATGATGGCTGACATGGGGATGGTCTTGATGATGGTGGTTGTGCCAGGTTTGGTGGTGCTGGGGGAGACGCTGCTGATGCCCAGGATAGTGGGTTTGGTCCCCGCCCCACTGGCCTGTGTGGTGGTAATGATAGTGGTAGGCTTGCCATCTGCTGAGGTCACCAGCTTCAGGATCGTCCCCGCTGGCAGGGGCCCTTTGGTCTGAAACGGGGAAGTAGGTGGCTGAATGAGCACCACTGCCAGGAAAGAACATTTGCTCTGGCCACTCTCCAGTGGCAGCCTAAGTAGCTCAGGGAACATTCTGTATATGGTGGGTGATGAGACAAGTAGCAGGACTCTGAGCCACACATGCTCATGGGATCTTCCACAGGCAGGGACACAAGTTGTCTCCGGGGTCCAGCGCCTGTTCTTGCTTATGGGCTCATGTCCAGGGGTCACTTTTAGGAGGGGGTGAGAGCTCACCTGGATGATCTGTGTCACGGGGCCTGTAGATGCCTGGCCTGTGACTGCTGAAGTCTGAACTGGTTTGGTCTGGACCACTGACATCACTTTGCCCAGATTGGAAATCTAAAAAGGAAAGGATGGAGCAAGGAGTGATCAGGAAACCAAACAAGGGCATGGCCCAGGCTGGGACTCCACTGGAAGTGGCCCAGAGCAGCAAGTCAGCCCTGGCGGTCACCATGGCCTGGCAGCTGTCATACGCAGCCAAGTGGTGCCTGTCACTCACCAGAGCACTGCCTCCTGGGACAGAGATGGGGCTCTTCACCAGGGTGATGGTCTTGGTGACCCCGCCTACCACTGTAGTCACCACCTGGGCTTGCTGGGCCACTGTCACAGTCCCCGACTTATGTACAGTGATGATCGGGCGGGTAGGTGTGTTGGTAGCAGAGGAGACAGATGTCCCCACTTGCGCAGCTGCAGTCTTCAGCATGCGAGTGGCTGGGTTGCTCACCTTGGGGAACAGAGCCAAGTGATGAGCAGGGCAGAGACCTGGTTGTGGTTCTACTGCTCACTGCCACTCCCTGGCCTCATGTAGCTTGGTTTACCTTTCCTTCAATGATTCCAGGGAGCAGCCTGAATTGGCCATGAATCTAGCCTCAGGCTAACGCACCCCTAAATGTAACTGTTTATATCACAGCTCATGCCAGCGAACCAATGACCTCAGGTACAGTTCAAAGCCCAGAAGTGACGTTTTTTGTCTGTCTGTTCACAGTGACCAGAAGCAGATGCTTACCATGACAGGAGAAGAGGCCACCTTTACAGTGGCTGGGAGGGTAGTCGTGCCAGGTGTCACAGCCACAGTCTTGACAATGGTGGTACCTGCTGGAACACTTAGCACTGTAGGTGCTGAGGAAGGGGGGATTTTCTGGGTGGCAGCGGCGGCAGCTGCCAGTGCGGCCATCCCACTCATCTGCGGGCTGCTGCCGATCACCTGTGGTGAGCAAGCATAGGGCATGTGAGCTGTGGGGCCTGCCTGCATCCTCTCTGCTCCATGGCCTCCCCAGAACTGACTAAGGGGACCAGCAGTGTCCCTTGTCTTTTCCTACTGTTGGTCCCTCTCCTGGCTCCAAACAGTAAGAACCCCACCAATGAGCAGGCACAGCAACCCCACTGGGGGAAGTTTGCCAGGCACTCTAGATCTCTTAAAGACCATAGAGCCAGGGATGGAGGAATAAGCTTGGTGCTAGTACGCATGCTGAGCATGGCACAAGGCCCTGAATTCAATCTCTATAAGAACTAGATACAGCTCACTTCTGATAGGCCCCGGTCAGCCCACATTTAAAATGCCCTGAGAAGCCAGCTGTGGTGGCTTTTAATCCCAGTACTTGGGAGACTGAGAGAGAATTGCAAATTCATTGTCAGGCTCAGTTACTCAGTGAGGCCCTCCGCAACCTAGTGAGACCCCATTTCCAAATAAAAAACAAAATTGGTCTGGGGTACAGCTCAGAGGTAGAAGGCCCCTAGGTTCAATCCCCAGTACCACACACACACAAAAAAGCAGCAGTCCTGACCGTCACACACATACGTTAGGTCCTTTTGAAGCATTATCAATCCTTCCAGAAACCTCACCACTAGCACTTGACAGATAGGTAAGGCATACAATGCACTATACAGGAGCAGGGTGGGAGTCAAACTTAGCCAGAGTTCTATTTATTCTACTTAGTCACCACAAAGATCTGCCTCTATTCCCCTGGCCCTGCCGAGTGACAGGTCCTTACCGTCCCCTGGGCACTCTGAGTGGGCACAACCATTCGCACACCAGCAGGCAGGGAGGTCACAGTGACGGGGGCTTTCCCAGCCTGGCTGGCAGGTCGCATGGTAACCAACGGTGTTCCTGTTGTAGCCTGAGGACCGGTCACTTTGAGAACAGCAGGGACACCTGATGAGAAAAGGTACTGGCCATCAGCAAGTCATAATTCACATGATGTCCCTTGCCCCTATGCTGAGCCCATGCATAGATCTGAGCTGCTTCTTGACCTGCTTGTGCTTTATATGCCATTCCTCTCTGTGCACTAAGAGCAGTCTCTGTGAGCAGGACTGAACTTTCCCATCCCCCATGTTCCTTTGTGATGAGCCCAAAGCTAGGCTACTGTCTAGCAGCCCTCATGAACCACGACAGTGGTCTCTGCCCTCAAAGCCCCTAGCCCCCTGGTTTACCTTGAGTTCTAGCTGTGGCAGGCACGGAAATGGAGCTGCCTGGCACCGTCGGCAAGACCTGGATGGTGGTGGTGGTTGGAGGCGCGGCAGCAGCCTGGGGCAGGAGCGTGATGCCTACTTGGGTCAGCGGCTGTACAGCAGGTGCGGCTGCTGCTGGGGCAGGGCTCTTGGGAGGGTTGGCAGGCACAGATGGGACTGGATTGGGTGTGGGGGAGGTAGCAGTAGCAGCCGTGGCAGGAATGTCGTATTTCTGGAGCTGTAGAAGGTAACTGTCGGCTGTTGCCACTGCCCCCCAGCTCACCTCCAGGGAATTGGTGTTGGCTCGTACCAGTTGTACCCGGGCCGGAGGTGGTGGTTTTTCTATAAGAGAATGAAACTGGTATGGTGGGGAAGAGAGGCAAGCTTCAGGTTTAAGAGTGGTAAGGGCAGAGCTGTATGGTAACTTACCTGTCTCCAGGTACCAGAGGTCCTTGCAGCACACCTGGTTATTCCAGGCCTTGCGGTAGCCATCGCGCCCACTCCAAATGTATAGGCGGGTGTTGATGGCAACTGCACAGTGGCCAGCTCGAGCACGGGGAATGTTATCCTCTAGTGTGTCCATCAGGATAGTTTCCCAGGCCATGGTGTCTAGGGGTCAAGGCAAGTGCTAGAGGTCAGCAGGGAGGGCAGAAGAAACTCCCCTCCCCCATATTTCCAGTAGCCCCTCGTCCTTTCATGTCAGAGACAGCGAATTATAACCAGGAAGTCGTCGACACACTATACAGAAAAGAAACAAAACCAATTCTGTATGGCAAAAAGCACCATATAAAATAAACCATACTGCAGGTAGCAGCACATGCCAGTAATTCTGACTACTTGGGAGGCTGGGCAGTAGGATCACAAGTTTGAGGCAAGCCTCAGCGACTCAGTGATTGTCTCAAAAGATATAGCTCAGTGGTAGAGCACCCCTAGGTTCAATCCTGAGCATCACAAAAAATATAAACAAATATTTAAAAAAGCCATAAACCACACAGTGAGGAAAATATTCAAAAGGTACAGCTCAAGCTGGGTATACTGTGTGCCTATAATCCCAGTGACTTGGGATGCTGGGGCAGGAAGATCACAAGCTAAGGCCAACTTGGGCAAATGTCTCAAATTAAAAAAGGGGATGTGGGTCAGTGGGGTTTACTCTCCTGGACCTCAAAATACAAACAAAAGGAAAGAAAGAAAAAGAAAAGGTATAGCTAAAGGTTTAACTCCTTTACACATCAAATATACCCCATAGACAGAGACAGGCAAAGAGGACCACAAATTACAGGAGACCAATAAAAGGACTTTTAAGAAAAAGTACACATCCTCAAAAGTCAGAGAAATACTAACTTAAAACATATGGTGCCTGGCAGTTTGAGTTCTGTGCCCACTGTAGCTGGGGCTTAGGGTGAGCAAGGGACAGGTTCCAGGAACTCAAACTGCCAGAGGTGTCTTTACACCGGTACGGCTCTGTATGTGGGGCAATTTGGCAACATCTAACGGCAACTCTATCTCTAGGTTTTTTCTTTTGAAGAAAGTGTCTTGCTGTGTTGCTCAGGCTTACTCTGAACCGCCTGAGCTCAAGCCACCCTCTTCTGCCTCTGCCTCGAGAATAGCTGGGACTTCAGGCCCGCATAGCATTGCACCTGGCTACCTACCTCTGGGTGCTTGCCCTTTGAATACACTCGCACATGAGTGCAAATGGTGCAAGGATACTCATGGGAGCAGCATCTGTACAGGTTTCAGCACCACGATAGCAATTCGAAAGAATGCAGTTGCTCACTGTGCAGGGACATGGAATGATCTCTATAATATAGTAAATAAGAAGCACAGCTACTGCCTGAGTGTGTACAAGCATCCTTGAAGGGGACGTACAACCTTGAAGAAAGGAAGGGGAGGGCTCTGCACTCAACATGCTTTCTGACTTTTGGATGTATCATCATATATACTGATGCACCTATTCAAATAATTAAAAAGAAGAGCACTGCTTTGGAGTACTCCACCCAGTGTATACTTCTGGTGGATTCTAGAAGGAGCCATGGGCCCTACTTCGCTCCCCACAAACCCCCACACAGCATTCAGGGCTGAGGAGGGTCGGCCTCCAGCAGGCCACTCCGAGCCCAAGGAGGCCATACCCAGGTTGAGACAAGCCAGCGTGTTGGTACACTTCCACTCCTTCTCGTGTGTGGCCACTTTGACGTCATCCATAACGAGAGGCACCCAGCCACCAAACACATACATTCTGAGAGGAGGAAGGGAAAAGCAGAGGATTGTAGAGGAGGCGCCAAGCAAGAGGCCACCTCTTCTACTCCAAGTGCTAAATGTGCTTGGTCCTCTTGATCTCCCCAGGAGTCCCCTAAGCTGCATAAAACCTTCTGACACAGCCCACTCCTGCCTGGTAGCTCAGTCCTCACAAAAACGGTCACCTTTACAACAGGAGACCACTGTTCGGCTCAACTACGACTCATCTCCACTGTCCCTAGACTCCCTTGAGTACCTTGGCAATCAGAGATAGCTGCTTGTGTGAAAGACCTAGAAGAGTTCATATCCTTGATGGATGGAAGCCTCACAGGCACAGGAAAGGTCGTTTTGTGTGGTTCCCTCCACCCTGAATCTGTCTTCTCTGGGTTTCCCCAGGGTTTAATTGAAAAACAGGGCTGCTGAATGCTGGCCCAGCCGGAAATAGGCTTCCTAGGCCTCATAGACTGTCACAACAGAACTGACTGAAACTCTTCTGGGGTGAGGGCAGGACCAGGCCAGGGAAGAGAAGTACGGCCACTCACTTGTTTCCTATGGTAGTTGCAGAATGGAGACTGCGAGGAAGGGGTGCCACTCCGCTGAGACTGGGTTTATTCCATGTCAGAGTCTCTGTGCAGAGATGGAAAAGAGAGCTGGTTATCCACAGTGGATCATGCAGAGAGGGTAATCTCTGGACATGGGCAAGGCAGGTTCTGACCTAATACGAGAACTGCATCCCTGGTCCCCCTACAGCCCACAGAAGGCTGTCTGAATGTTGTCCTACTAACCAGATTCCAGCATTTCCCAGGTCATTTTCACCATGCTAGTAAGCTTTTTCTTCCAAAATGTACTGAATGCCTGCTACAAAGCAGCACTGCTCCCAGGGCTGGGGTAGGAGTGTACAGCTCACTCTTCGGCCTGCTTTTCATGAAACACTTATCCCCATGCCATATCAACAATACAGACCATGTTTCAGGAAACCCTGTGAAGTTTCTCTCGCACTCAACTGTTTCTTTTGAATGCCGACTCTGATCTATGGAGTAATATAGCCAACATGTACTTTCCTGTCGGCTGGCCTTCCAGAAATCTGTACTTGGCAATCTCTTTCAACCACTTCTGATGTCACCACTGGGTTACCAGACCGAGTAGCTCCAAAGGCCTAAAAGGTTCATGGACAACCTTTTTTGGGGTGGTATTGGGAGTTGAACCCAGAGACATTCTACCCCCGAGCCACACCCCCAGCACCATTTTTTTTTTTTTGCAGTACTGGGGATGGAAGTCAGGGGCATTCTACCTTCAAGCTACATCCCCCCAGCCCTATTTTTTTCTATTTTTTTTTTATTTTGAAACAGGGTCTCACTGAGTTGCAAAGGGCCTAAGTAGTAGCTGAGGCTGTTCGTGAACCACGATTCTCCCAACTCAGCCTCCTGAATGCTGGGATTACAAGCATGCGCCACCATGCCTGGCTTCGCCAGTCCTTTTTATTCTTTATTTTGAAACAGGGTCTCACTAAGTTGCAGAGTGCCTAAGTAACTGAGGCTGGCTGCGAACCTGCAATCCTCCTGTCTCTGCCTCCCAAGTACTCTGATTACAAGCGTGTGCCACATGCCTGGCTTGGACAACCAATTTTATGGTAATAGACAGACTGGGATGTATTATTCCACATACAGACCAACTACTGGCAGGTTGATGGGTACTAATGTTCCCCAAATTGAGGAACAAATCTCAATCTCCTTGTTCTCCTGTAAGCCAGCTAACCAATTCAGCCAACTGAATTTTAAGAAAAAGGAATGCCACCAGTACAATACAAAGATAACAGCCCCCAAACCTACAGACTGTCAAGCATCTTGCTCTACCTTGTTGTAAAGAATGGAAAGAGCAAAGGGGGGTGGGCACTGGCTCCTTGTGACTCTGGCTTCACCATATGATGATGGTCACCCTCAAGGCCAGCTGCCTGGCTACATGCTTTGCTCTGAGGTTACTGGAATAGCAACAGCAGCAGCTTACCAATATCCAGGGTCCAGAGGTCCCCCAGCCTGCAGCCACTCATCCCTCCATAGATCACCAGCTTGGATTTCTTGTTGTCTTTTTCAGTGTACACCACGGCAGTATGTGACTCCCGGGGTGGGGGCAGGACTCCATAAGTGATGGGGATATCCCAGGCTACCACTCCGGAGCCTGGCCGTAATTCCAGGATATATAAGTCATTTAGGTACCTGATGAAGAAAGATCAGTTATGGCAAGCCTCCAACTCCAGACACTGGAGGCCTTAATGGCTAGCTATCAGTGAACAGCAGACATTCTAACACATCAAGGGGCGAAGGCCATGTAAGCTCCAAGTTCTTCCACCCTTGCCCCTAAGGAAGATGCTGTGAAAATCTCCTGAGAGAGAATCCAGTTGGAACAGCGGGACAGGATTTATGAGGCCACGTGGCTGTCTCAAGTTCAGGCCTAGCGGCAGGCCCTTCTAAACTGCTGAACACACAAAGCCGGGCATTATACAAGGGCCTCCCTAGAGCACTAAGGGGATGCTGGCATGGGACTATGGGACTACCTCCAGACAGAAAGGCCCTTGGCTACAAGCCTTGGAAAATACCCATCAGGAAACTTGTAAGCAGTGAAGGCTGAGAAGAAAGCACCAGCTTTAAACTTGGTCTGAGGTGCATGGACCAGCCTAAAGCAAAGCTCTACAAGGTCTCAGGGTTTCAGATTTCAGAGCCAGAAAGCTCCTAAGAGGGCACCTAGTACCACTCTCTCATTTGACAATTGAGCACAGGAAAGGGACATGACTGCAGTGGGGATAGCTGGAACATCTAACTGGAGGATTCCAGTAAGTCCTGTTCTTGAACAAGAAGACCCACACCTGTGTGGTCCCACAGAGAAAAAGACAGTCTCACCTCGGAATGTTGTTCTTGGGGTCCTCACTATCATTGGCCAGACCTCCAAACAGGTAGCATTTGTTGCCCACAAGAGAGAAACTGTGGCCGAGCCGAGGACATGGAGGGGGACCATTTTTGGGCGTCTTTGCTTTGAGTCTTTTCCATTCCCATCGGCTTGCCTGCAAAATCAAGACTTGGAGATTTGACTCATGGGCTGAGAAGGCATGAATGGGGGACCTGGAGCCATCTGTGGTATAGGGAGATAGTTTGGAGCAAGCAGGCTGTGAGTGGTCTCCTCTAATGCCTTGCCCATCTCAATCCCCTAAGCTGCTATGGTGAGGAGTGCTACAAGGTGTCATGCAGAGACCAAAAGGTAGTATGAGAACCCAGGCCTGTAGAGGAGGCAGGTCCCAGGGGTTTTATATCCCTTTATTACCTGGAGCTCATAGAGGTCATTGCTGTATTTTCCGTACTCCACCATCCCACCAAACACCAGTAGGCGAGTACCATCACACACGAAGCCATAAGCTGCGCACCCTGGAGGGATGTCCCCTCTCACGGCTGGGATGAACCACTGGTTGGTTGCTGAAAAACAAAAGAAGCAGAACTCAAAAGATCCAAGAGCTTTTAGAACCTGAGTCCTCATTCCTCTTATTCCCCAAGTTTCCTAGCCTTCAAATGTAGTTAGAGAAAGGAAGAGCTCAGTACTTGGGAGGCTGAGACAGGTGGATCACAGGTTTGCAGCCAGCCTCAGTTTACTTAGTAAGGCCCTCTGCAACTTAGACCTTGTTTCAAAATAAAAAATAGGGCTGGGGTATAACTCGGAGGTAGAATGCCCCTGCATTCAACCCCCAGTACAAAAAAAAAAAAAAAAAAAGAGCTGAGATAGCATACTGTTTCTTGGGAAGCCCTACCTCCTCCTCAGTCCACTCAGACTTCAGACCCCTGGCACTACTGCTTGGGACCACCCTCCTCATCAAGGTCATCTGAGCAAGCAAAAAGTCACCATCCAAGAAAAACCATCAATTTCTGGTAATCTACACACTAACTTCCTTCCCCTACATTTCAAAGGATCGTTACCAATAAACTCCTATACTCCAAATGCCCTCTCTGGAGCCCCATAATCATCCTCTTGAGAGCCCACATTTCTCTGCCTTCACCACAGAATCAAGATAGCCAGAGACCATGCCTGCAACCTTTCAGTAGCCAAAATAACAACTGCTACAGGCCAGTGCCTTCCCTCGGTGCAGGCAGACCAAAAGCAGGCAAAGGAGGCCCAGGGCTGGCCCTGTCTTGCTGGCTGGGAGAGCTTGGGGAAAAAATCAAGTCTCTGCTCTGACCTCCTGGGCCTCTCTGTTTCTGCTCCTACTCTGACTTCCCCGCTGTTCTTGTCTCCTAGGTGATGGTCCACAGGCTCTGTGGCAGCGCCAGCTCCCCTCCCCCACTCCACCCCACCACGCCTACGCCACTCCAGAACATTCTCAAGCCAGAGGTGGCAACTGCAGCAGAGCTTCTGTGATAAAAGCTTCTCAAAAGCCCCTCATGCTTTCTAGCTGGGGGTGGGGAAGTGAAGCCACCAAGAAAGGGCAAATCAGACCCCAGGCACCACCAGGCTCCCTCTGGAGAGCGCAAGACAGAAGGGTGCGGCCTCCGGCTAGGGATCACACCCTTCCCTAGCCTGCTTGGGGTACAGGCTTCTTAACCCAGGTTATCATGTCTCCTATACCTGTGGCACCAGGGCTTTCTAGAAAGCAATGGGAAAATGTCTGAGGCTATTCATCAGACAATATACCATTCTCTCTCCTAAAATCCCAAACTGAAGGCCAAAGGCAACTCTGTATGCCACAGTCAGTCAGACCTCAGCAAGCAGGCTGTGGGAAAGTGCTGTGGCCCTGGCTCCAGGCATGGGCTTCATCAGGACAAGGGTTTTTAGAGTCAAGACCACGATCACTAAGAGCTGACTTGGGGGGGGGGGTGTCAGGGTACTCCTGTGGGGAGGAGATGCGAGAGGTTTCTGGGGACCTATCCGGGCTGCCTCTGTTCTTCAGCCTGCCTTTCCACACAGAGATGCTGGGATATTATGACAGAATAAGAAATATAAGCTAGGCATAGTGGCACATGCCTGTAATCCCTGTACTTGGCTGAGACAGGCAGATTGCAGGTTTGAGGCCAGCCTTGGCAACTTAGCAAGGCTCTCAGCAATTAAAAGGGGCTGGGGGTGAAGGTAGAATGTCCCTGGGTTCTATCCCCATCCCTCCCCCACAAAAGAAATATATATTTGAAGGTAGGTGTGGTGGTATACTACTATAATTCCAGTACTTGGAAGGCTGAGGCAGGAGGATTGCAAGTTTGAGGCCAGATTCAACAACTTAGGAAAGCCTGCAACTTAGTGAGACCCTATTTCCAAATAAAAAATAAAAGAGGCTGTGGTGGGTGGTGAAGGTAAAATGCCCCTGGGTTCAATCCCTAACATCCCCAAAGACATAGGGAAGAATGGCAGAACACACCTGTACTCCCAGTACTTGGGAGGCTGAGACAGGAGAACTGCAGGTTCAAGGCCACCTTCAGAACTGAGCCCCTGTTTCAGAATAAAAATTAAAGTAGGGCTGAGGATATGGCTCAAAGGTGGAACTCCCCTGTGTTCAAGCTCCAGTACCAATAAATAAATGGGCTTTTGTATTTTATTTTTTGTGGTACTGGGGGTGGAACCCAGGGGCCTTCTACCTCTGAGCTACATTCCCAGACCTGTTTTATATCACTAAGTTGATGGGGCTTCACTAAGTAGCTGAGGCTGGCTTTGAACCTGTGCGATCCTCCTGTCTCAGCCTTCTAAGCACTGGGATTTCAAGTGTGCGCCACCACACCCGGCTGGCTTTAGTATTTTAAAAATAAAAAAAGAGAGTACAGGGCATGGTGGTGCACGCTTGTAATGTCAGTAACTTGGGAGGCTAAGACAGGATGATCACAAATTTGCAACCAGCCTCAGCTACTTGGTGAGGCTCTCCACAACTTACCATGTTTCAAAATAAAATATAAAAGCTGGGTATAGTGGCACATGCTTATAATCCGAGTTATTTGAGAGGCTGAGACAGGAGGATCATAGGTTCAACGACAGCCTCAACAAGTAGTGAGACTCTCATAAACCTAGCAAAACCCTGTTTCAAAATAAAAATAACAGGGCTAGAGTGTAGCTTGGAGGTAGAATGCACCTGGGGGTTTCAATCCCCATTACCACCAAAAAGTATTTAAAAATTTTAAAGTAAGTGCTTGCTTCGGCAGCACATATACTAAAAATTTTAAATAAATAAAATGATGTATCTTAGAGGTAAGAATGCTCCTGGGTTCAATCCCCAGTCCCTTCCCTCCCACCAAAAAAAAAAAAAAAAAAAAAAAGAAAAAGAAAGAAGAAAATATATATTAGACCAGAGCAGAGGGACCCCCCCCCATTCAGATGCATTTGAGGAAAGAGGGCTAGTCGTGGTCATTTATAAAACCCCGACTGCATTCTGGGTGACCCAAGTCCTATGCCTGCAGCCCTAAGGTTGCAGAGGCAGCATATCACTGTGCCCTGAGGCCTTGCCTGAGGGAGGAGAGTGCCTCCCTAGCTCTCTACCACTGACTCCACAGGTGGATTTGGAACAGCTGCCCTGCTCTTCAGCTGTTTAGCTGAGTCACTGGGGCAGCCTAGCACCATCCTCTCTACCATCTTCCTGTAGGAAAGGCACAGTGCCTGTACTGCCTGTGTGTGCTTGCCCAGATACCAGCTCCCAGCCTCTCATTCCTAATGCAAAAACAAATGGGGGAAAAAAAAAGGAGCTTTGAATGCCCAGGCATATCAGCCTTGCACAGATTGGCCTCATACAACCCACACAAGATGTTTCATCCAAGTTACCAGGATAAAAGCCAACTGAAGCCTGAGGCAGCCTCAATCTAGCTCCCTCACAGTTGGTAAAAAGATACAGCCCAGGAGGCAGGAGGATCACAGGTTCGAAGCCAGCCTCGACAACGCAGTGAGGCTCTCTACAACTTAGTGAAACCCTGTTTCCAAACAAGAAATAAAATCGGGTTGGGGATTTAACTCAGAGTATGCCTCTGAGTTCAATACCCAGTGACAGTGACAGAGTGACAGACAGACAGACACATACACACACACAGCCCAGGAGATGTGACTCACTTGAAATCACAGAGTACAACAAAGACACAAACCTGGTTGCTCACTGACTGAAAGAGATCTATTTGTGCCACCCAGAGGTGCTACCTACAGGCAGCCACCAGCTACCCTCACTCACCTTAGCACCCTGTGGTGAGTTAGGCACATAGCCATGGAGTCAAGGTTTGGAATGAAAGGTAGTGGTGGTCAGGCACAGCTCGTGGTTTTCCCATCATACTCTGGTCACTAACTGGCTGGCCAGACTAGAAGTGATCTGTGATGCCCTGGGCCTCCTGATCACCAGTTTCTTCCATGAGACCCAAGAGGCACAGATCTCCTAGAATACTGCAGGCAAGGTAGGGCCCCTCCCCAAACCCCATCAAAAATCTGTCAAGGAGTACAGTTCCTGGTAAGGAGATATTGCTGCTTCTCCCCATTCCACCCCCTGGAAGAGCATAAGCAAGCTCTTCTTTCCATCTTTATTTTGTGTGTGTGTGTGGTACTGGGGATGGAACCCAGGGGCATTCTACCTCCCAGCTATAACCCAGCCCTAATTTTTATTCTTTATTTTGAAACAGGGCCTCACTAAGTAGCTGAGGCTGGCTACGAACTTGTGATCCTCCTGTCTCAGCCTTCCAAGTACTGGGATTCCAAGTGTGTGCCATCATGCCTGCTTCTTTCCATTTTTTAAATCAGACAGTTGCTCTTAAGTCACCCTTCAATCACTCGGTGGTGGGGGGGGTGACGCAACCCTGAGCCCCTCATTCTGGACATGCCCAGCACAACTCTGCCCTCCATTTGAGAGGGGGACTTGGGGAAAGGAGGCCACCCATGTACAGGTTTGTGTGAGACTTTACATCCTTTACCTTCCCTCTGCTCAGCCAGACCGAAGCCCAGATTCTATCTGCCCTCCCACCCCACTTCATGTATCACCAGTTCCAATTGTAGCTGTTGTCCTACTGACCCTGCCTAGAGGCTGCTGTCCATGTGGCAAAGCAGCCAGATTCAAGGAATATCTTCCTTCTTATTCAATTTGCCATCTCAGAGCACTCTGGCCTGTACTAGGAGGCACAGAGGAGCAGCCTCCTTTACTTCCCATTTGGTAGGAAGATTGTGTGCCTTCTTCCAGAGATGAGAAGCTCAAAACCAAGTTCAACCTTTTGGCAGCAAAGCAAGGAGGATGGAGGGTGTGAGTGGAAAGGGATTCTCAGAAGAGGTGCCATCTGCACTAGGACTCAAAGGGTGAACAGGATTTCCCGACAAACAAAACTAGCAGGGCCAATCAGGAAGTGGCTGCAAGAGCCTGGTAAGAAGCAAGGAGGGCATGGAATGGAGGGGCAACAGATGTGATACCAGATCAACTTAGTGACCAGTTAGGTACAGGAACAGAAGAAAAGGGAGGCATTTCTAAGGGAGTGGCCTGAAGTCTGTTAACTGAAAGATAGGCAGCTAGGCAGTTCCAGTTCCAGTGAAGGTCTGCACTCCCACCCAATTCTAATTCTGCCACCAGTTGGTAGGGTGACCCTGGACCTGTCACTTCCCCTCTTGGACCCTAATTTCCTCATCTGCAGAAACAAGGAAGTCTTGCTAGATATTTTCTATTGTTTTTTTCCAGCTGTAGGAGTCTATAACACTATAGAGCCACAGAGGCAAAAGCAACCTGTACAAGCACTTGCACCCCCCCCCAATATGGTGCACTCCCAGGCATGCTTTGAATCCTTTGGCTCAGCCTCTCTAGGTAACCTGCTTTGCTTCATGGAAATAAAATGCCCCGAGGACAAGAACAATAGCTACTCAGATCTCCCAAAGGCTAGTCAAATGTACCTTGGCTCCTGTGGTGACTGCCCCCAAAGAGGAAGGCTATGTACCTGCTTTCTCTTTCTCACACTCACGCACATACCCCCTGTTAAGTGAACAAACTACACCCTCTACCCCTGGTCACCCGAGATTACAGAGCTAACCAAGATAGCAAACTGCACATATACCCTAAAGCCCTTCGATCTTAGCAACAAGGACTGGCTTTGCCTTCTAAATGGATGAGCCTTTTTTAGGACTGATCCAGCAGAATAAAGTACTAGAAAAAGAGGCCTAAGAATATGCCCTGACCCCATGTGAAACAAAATGAGGATAAGCAGAAAAAGCAGCTGTTGGGGCCAATAGGCAGCAAGAGCAACACCAGGACCTGCCAGATCTCTGCACCACCAAGTGATGGGCACATACTTGATCCATCAAACAATGGATACATCACTGTTTTGAGTGAGGAACCAGGACCCGTGTCTGTTAGTTGTTCTTTTGAGAAGTTGCCTAAGAGCCAGGAGTGGTGGTGCATGCTTGTAATCCCAGTACTTGGGAGGCTGAGACAGGAGGATCTGGGGTTTGAGGACAGCTTCAGCAACTAACAAGACTTTCATCAACCTAGTGAGACCCTGTTTCAAGATAAAAATTTAAAAATAGGGCTGAGGATGTAGCCCAGGGGTAGAATGCCCCTGGGCTCAACCCCAGTACCAAAACAAAACAAAAAAAACAGAAGTTGTCCAAGGACTCAATCACTACTTGGATTGGCGGATTCCAGGGGTTCACTGTAAGCAGCCCTTTGGAAGACTGGTTAGCCTCTAACACCTAACCTATCTTTGCAGACTGGTAAAGAATTAATGCCAAAGTGGGCAATTCATTTTAATAAACTAATGACTATGCAGAAGCCCCAGGAAGCCAAGGCAGAGGCCTGCAGTGGACTTTGGAGCTGACTGTAATTAGGCCCCTGCCCTACTTTCTAAAATTGTATTTCCCTGCCAGGGAACCTGCTGCAGGCCTTAGAAGAAAGTCTGTCCAAGGAGCCAGGAAGGTGCTGCTCATGGTGAAGGCATCTCTAAAAACAGCCCTACCACCTGAGAACTTGTATCTCTGTCCTTGGCCTTAGCTTACTGGGCTAATTCCTGCCACTGCAGCTGCCCAGGCTGGCGTGAACACTATGGACCCCCCTCCCTCTGCAGGGCCCCTAAGAAAGGCCCTGCTCCCAGGAGGCAACAGGTGCTGAGAGACAAGAAATGCAAAAGGTCACCAGCAACCTACCAGCTTATTCAAGTCAACTTGGTAGGGGGCAATAAGCTCAGAGACTGAGAGGCCTGTGGGCACCCTAAGCCTCGAATACTGCTGGAGGGAGACCTCTCAGCCTAGCTTCAAGCCTCCCATTCCCCAAACCACACTCTACTGACCTCTGCCAGCTTCCAACCCCCAAAATAAGGTGTTTGGGAACCAGCCCCCCCCCAAAAAAAAGAAGCTCAAAACAGATTCACTATGTCCTTGCAGTGCACCCTCAAAGCCGATAGGTGCCTGTGGCCACTAAAGCCTGGGATGATGGACGGGGTGAAGGGTAGAAGGAGCTGGGAAGCTGTGCCAGCAAAGAGGAAGCGATGGAAGATCTGCCTCAGACAGCAAATGGGTGCTTCCTGAAGCCCCTGGTAGTTGCAGGGGCTCTGCCCACTCACATTGTAGTCTTCCAGGCTCTCACCTGGGATAGAACTCACACAGACCTGCCAGTTTCCACAAGACTGGCTCATCTTTCCTTCAGGAACAGTCAACAGGCAGCTTGGGCCAAGCCTTGTGCTAGATGTGCAAACCGCGCCAAGGGGAAGGATGCGACAAAGCTGTGGTGGAAAGCAGCAGGGTTTCCGCCCCAGAGAAGCTACCAGGCAAGGGCCAACATGTGGCTCCCATGAGGGAAGGGGCAGAGGCCAACCAGTTATTAGCCATACTCTGCAGAGACTCCTCCCGACTAACAAGGGCTTAGGCTTTTTGGGGGAAGACATAGAAGGTAGAATAAACCCCTCAATCTCAGAGAAGAGGGGAGGCACAAGGCTACCCAGACCACTGCAGAAAAGGAAATTCACCCCAACTGGAACGCAGATTAAAAGGGGGCAATTAAAAGAGGCAGCATAGAGGCCCCAGCGGCATAACCCAGGGCGCCCTTATTCACTTATTCCCCACAGCACTCCAGGTTGAATCAAGGATGATCAACTAACACTGCTTCTATCCCTAACACTGCTTCTGTCCCTTTTTCTCGAGAAAGAGACCTGGTCTGCAATCGAGAAATTGACATTCCTCCTGAATGGGCATGGACGGTGAAGAAGAGCGGAACAAGCGCGGGAGGGGGAGGACTCCGTCTGCGCCAAGGGGACACATCCGCCCGCCGCCCCAGCCAGCGGGTAACGGCGTCGGTCTGAAGTCACCATCAGTGGCGACAACCCCCTCCCCCTCACCAGTCGGACTACGGGGTTTCTCTCAAGTAACCAGGCGCAAGCCTCAAAGACAAGAGAGTACGGGGGTGTAGGAACGGGGTAAAAGACCGGGGAAAGGCAGAGCGAAGGGAAGAAGAAAGCAGAACAGTGGGGAGGGAGAGGGAGGGATAGGATGAAGGGGGAGTAGGAGCGGGGAGGGAGAGAGGAGAGGGAGGAAGGGAGGGAGGAAAAAGGAGGAGGGAGGGGAAGTGGGGGAAAGATGGGGAGGGAGGGAAGAGGGTAGTGAGGGAGGAGATGGAAGGAGGGAAGAGGAGGGAGAGGGAGGAGATGGAGGGAGGGAAGGATCCGAGGACCCAGCGGGCTTTGCACTCACCCGTGTTGTACACGTGCAGTTCGTCCACTATCCCTTCGTTGCCTCCGCCAAAAACCACGATGAGCTCCTTGATGGCCACCGCGCGGTGGCCGTGGCGGGGTCGGGGCACGGGACCCGACCAGCCCACCACTCGCTTCCAGCGGGGCTGCAGAAGCACCGCTGGCGAGTTGGCGGGCGACACGACCGAAGCCATAGTTCCAGGGAAGGGTGCGGTGGGAAGAAGTCACCGAGCGGGAAGGGGACCCCCTCAATTCCTCGCACACACCCCCTTTCGTCTGAGGCGGCTCTCACCGAAAAGCGGTTTCTCACACAGCGGTGGACGACTCCATGGAGGCCGCCATCTTAACTACCCGCCTTTCCTTCGGTTCTTTCCCTGCTTCTCGCTCACCCCGTCTCCTAAAGAGGTTCCCCAAACTGTCAAGCACCGAGGCCCGATAAGCTGCAGGCCGCAGAGTCCCGCCGCCCCGACTATTGGTTCGGCTGCTCCCGCTTACGAGCTCCGGCGGGAGGCCCTGGGAGCCGCCATCTTGAGCCGCCTCTCTCTCCTCCCTTCCTCAGTCGTAGCCCTCCCCCGCCGGAAATGGCGGAGCCCCGGCCCGGTTCCCACACCCCCAGGTCCCCAGCACTGGCCGGCTTCCGGGGCGGGTGGAAAACAGCCACCAGCGCCGCGGTCGTCCCAGCCCCGCCGGCGCTCAGACCACAATTGTGGGAGCCGCCATCTTGAGACCGTCCCGCTTCCCCGCCCAGCGCTCGATACAGCCACTGCTCCCGGAACAGCCTCAGCACTCCTATGGAAATGGAGTCTCGGCGGAGGCCGGTGGAATCAGCTCGAACTCCCAGGGGTTGCTCAGGGACCCGCGCCGTACAGCTCGTGAGGTCTCGCACCTCTCCCTTGAGTCCGCCTCTGCTGCTCAGGCTGTGCCTGCCGCCCTGGGAGCCGCCATCTTGAGACTAGCTCCCCCTTCCCCCCTATTCTCTTCCTCCTTGATCAGTTCTTCCACTGCAAACCCAACGCAAGGCAGCTTCCGATCCTCGCTTCCCTCCTTATGACTCCTTCCCACAGGAGCCGCTCCAAAGAGCCAGAGTTAGGCCCCGAAGTGGCAACTGTACGGCAGGAGGAGCGGTAACGGCAGGGCGCTCATGCCTCCTCCCTGGGAGCCGCCATCTTGTGTGAAGAAGTAACAACTAAACATGGCGGCGGCGGTCGGGCGAGAGGGCGGAGTCGAACGACGTCACCGCTTCTCCGCCCTCACGCGGCTTCGCCTCTGGGCCCAAGCCTCTTAAAAAGCCTCTCCGCTGCTCCGCGACGGGGAGGCTGGGGCTGCTGCGCACTTGGCTAGGGCTCAAGCTGCACTCGGGTCAGGTGCAGGTACGTCCCGGCCCGTAGCTTCCCCTCGGAGCGCGCCTCCACGCCTCCGCCCTGGGAGCCGCCATCTTGCCACTTCCCCTCGCCCGGCCGTCCGCGGGCGTCAATAGCGACTTTCAGCACAAAACAAAGATGGCGGCGGCACCTGGGAATGCCCGGATGAAATGCTAGCTCCCCCCCCCCGACGCGCTAGGCTCCGCCCCCCTGGGAACTGTCTCCTGGGTCGCTGAAGGGACAAACGCCCGAGGAGCTGCCTCGAGCTAGCAGTGGGGACAATGTCACAGGTTGTTAAAGGTGGCAGAGAGAAAACACTGTAGTCGCGTCTCCGGCGGCCGGAGGTTACATGGCTTCCCGCCCTGCGCACTCGGCTGGAGGAGGCGTCTAGAAACTGGCCGCGGCAGGGGGAGAGCCGGGGGCGGGGCGAGGGTGGGCGGTGACGCAGCCGAGCGCTGGAGCCCAGAGGCGGAGCTGTTGCCCGCTCCCAGGCTCCCAGCCTCGCCAAGCCCGCGCCCCCGGCGCCGCCGCCTCCACCCGCATCCCAGCGAAAGGAGCCGGGCCGTGCGCCCTGGGCCACCGCGTGTAGGGCCACCACTCCCTGCCCCACCGACCGAAGGGTGGGGAATCGTGCTGGCGGCGCCCGAACCGGGTGGGCGGGCGGGCGGACGCGGGAGTGGCCTTCGCTACTCGCGTCACCCTGCGTCAACTTGCGTCACCCCGCCCCGCCTGCTTCCCAGGGCTTCGCGCCCCGCCCCGCGCGCAGGCGCAGAGTCGCTTTTCGGGTCCGCCCTTTTTCTCGATTTGAATTTCTCCCAGCAAAGCAGGAGAGGCAAAAGTACCCGGATGGTGATCAGTAGCCTTTTCGCGCCAATACTCTAAGTTCTCACAACAACCTTGAGAGGTGGGTGCCAGCTTCACTCCCACGTTCCAAATTTCCCAGGAGGCTGCTTGGGCGATGCAGCGTCATTATCACTGCCACAAGCAGACTGTAATGCAGGGGTCCTAGGCTGGTGTCCTGGAGCATGGGCGAGGACGCTTGATTTCTCCACTTTAGCTTCTATTTCATCTTTATTTTCACTAGCTTCTTGTAGAAAAATGGCATTTTCCGAAATTACAAGTGTAGACAGAATATAGAGCATTACCCATACCTGTTACTTTGTCACCAAAGTTAATGGGCAAATTATTACAGATCCTAAAGTTGTTTTGCTGAGGTCTAGAAGTTTGTACAGGCTGAATAATTACTTTGACGTTACTTTATTCAACCTGCCCGTAGATCTTGTAATTTAATATCTATCTTTTTCTGTGTGGTAGTAGGAAGTGAAGCCGGAACAGTTGGTACCTCTGTGTTACATATCCCAGGCCTATTTTATTTTTATTTTGAAATAGGGTATCACTAAGTTGCTGAGGCTGGCCTGGAGCCTGTGACCCTCCTGGGATTACAGGCATGTTCCACTACACCCAGCAATAAGTGTATGAGTATGTATGTGTGGGGGAGTTACTGGAGATTGAACCCAGGGGTGTTCTACCTCTGAGATAGACCCCCCAGCCCAGTTTTGTTTTTATTTTGAAATAGGACCTCTCTAAATTACTGAGGGCCTCACTAAGTTGCTGAGGCTGGTCTCTAACCTGCGATCCTCCTGTCTCAGCCTCCCAACTACTGGAATTGCAGGCATGCACCACCACAGCTGAAAATAATCTATGTTTTAATTTATGAAGTTGGAAGCACTAAGCCCCTCCTGGTATGGCTGTGCCACTAACTGACTTATGTCACCTTGGCCAGTCACTTGATCTCTCTGTTCCCAAGTCTCTCCCCTGGAAAATAGGGAAGCTAAACTGCTGGTTTGCAAGAGCCTTTCCTAAATTCAGTTCATCTGTCTCCCAAATTCAGGAACCATCGTGGTTGCTCTGGACTGCTTGGGGTTATTAATGGCCCAGGTTGTCCTTACCTGCTGAGAAGGTTCCATGTCAGGTCCCCTTATTTGTAGAAAGACAGCAAGAACTGTCACGGGAGCAGCAAACACTTGTTATAAATTCTGTGGGATAAAGAAGCCAAGTGTTCTTTCACTTCAAGGTGATAGTGACTTCTTATTACATGTATATATGTGCTGGGGTTTGGTGGCACACCCCTGAGATCCCAGTATTTGGGAGGTTGAGACTGGAGGATCCTGGGTTCAAGGATAGCCTCAACAACTTAGCACGACCCTCAACAATTTAGTGAGACCCTGTTTAAAATTTTTGGTGGTACTAGGGGTGGAACCCAGGGGCTTTTCTGCCTCTGAGCTATACTCCCAGACCTATTTTATACTTTATTTGGAAACAGGGTCTCACTAAGTTGTTGAGCTTCACTAAGTAGCTGAGGCTAGCTTTGAACCTGTATGATCCTCCTGTTTCAGCCTCCCAAATGCTGGGATTACATGCGTGCGCCATCACACCCCACCCTGTTTTAAATTTTAAAAACTCAAATAGGGCTGGGAACAGGCATGGTGTTGCACGCTTGTAATCCCAGCATTTGGGAGGCCGAGACAGGAGGATTGTGGTTAGTGGACAGCCTCAGCTACTTAGGCCCTTTGCAACTCAGTGAGACCCTGTTTCAAAATAAGGAATAAAAAATCAGGCTGGGGTGTAGCTCAGAGGTAGAATGCCCCTGGGTCCCACCCCCAGTACCACACACACACACACACACACACACACACACACACACACACACGCTGGGAAGTCATGTGTGGTGATGCATACCTGTAATCCCAGTACTTGGGGAGATGAAACAGGAGGTTCACAGGTTCAAGGCTAGCCTCAGCAACCTAACGAGACCCTATTTCAAAACAAAAAATGGAAAGGGCCAGGCAAAGCTTGGAGGTAGAATTCCCCTGGGTTCAATCTTATTACCAGAAAAGGGAGGGGGTAGGGAAGGAAGAAGTATAGCTGTAGGAAGCAGAGAAGTCCAATAAATGCATGTTGGAAGCCCTTAGCTGGGAGATGGCCACGCTTTGCAGGACTTCCCCCAAAAGACTCCAAACCCAAGGCCCAATGCTGCTGAGCCATCGTACTTTGTCTGTCAGTGGCCAGGGGCAGCTGTGAAGAGCTATGTTCAGTAGTCCGAAATAGCTAAGCCACAAAGTAACCCACCTGGTTCTCCTGGGGGACTTAAGCAGATGGTTTGATTACAGGTCACTTTCAGCTTGGATTCAGGTGGACTCTGCCCCTATACCAGAGAAGAAGAGTCACTTTCTATACACTTCTTGGATATCCTCCTCTATCAAGTTGACAGTGTTTTGACCCCTGTCCCTATAGCATGTCACCCTGCTTGATAGACAGTAGAGTCAAAACAGTCCATGTACCACTGGGCCCCAGATGGGTGCAGGGAGGGGCCCAGAGACAATAGGTAGGACCTCAGCTAGTGTCTGAGCTGCAGGAAATGACAGGCAAATTGAGAGTGTGAGCAGGCCGGGGCAGTGGTGAGGTGTAGAGAGCACAGGGCTTTCAGAACTGAGTTTTCTACTGGCTGGAAGATAGAGCTGGCCCTGAGGAGCTTACAGGACTAGATGCAGATGGCACTTTTCAGTCTGGCCCATGGGTTGGGACGTGACTGTGGGAAGCCTGTCACTGAAGGTGCTAAACAGAGACAGACATGATCCAATCCAGGGGCACTTGAGGACGATGTTCTGGCTGCTATGTGCAGACCATGTCCACAGGGGCTTAGGGGTGAGAAGCCCAGTACAGGGATGCCCCTCCCAGACCTGGAAGCTCCTTGGCTGGGGTCAAAGGGCTGGGATGAGGCCAGGCCACCCTGCACTGAGATGGGAGGCTTGTATAAAGCAAGGAAATGCACATTTGGGGTGAGAGCTTCAGTTCCCTGGTGGAAATGAGGATTTTGACAGGACAGTGGGATACCTACATGCTGGGCTTGGCGGTCCTTAGCAACAGACCTCCAAGGCAAGCGCAGCATGAGGCCCAGCAGCTCCCCGCCCAGAGGTTCCAGGTGGGGCACTGGGGCCTAAGAGGTAAAGAAGCAAATTGGACTGATTAAAGGGAAGAATGAGAGGAAAGGTGTGGCTTTGTGCTATAGTAATTTAGTGAAACTCAGCAGGTTTCCACAGGGGGCACCAGAGGAAGAGCAAAGATTAGAACCCTGCTTTACTATTTTGGGGCCTAAACTGAAGGGTGAAGGTGGATATTGTGCCTCAAAAATACACAGTACTAGTTGGGCATGGTGGTGCACACTTGTAATCCCAGTGCTTGGGAGGCTGAGACAGGAGGATTGCACAGATTCGAAGCCAGCCTCAGCTACTTAGTGAGGCTCTCAGCAACTTAATGAGACTCTCTTTCCAAATAAAGTATAAAATAGGTCTGGGATTATAGCCCAAAGGTAGAAACTCCCCTGGGTTTTACCCTCAGTACCCCCCCACACACATGTACTAGCTGGGCATGGTGGTATATGCTTTGCAGGCTTGTAATCCCAGTACTTGGGAGGCTGAGACAGGAGTATCACAGGTTCAAGGACAGCCTCAACAGGTAGTGAGACTCATCAACCTAGCAAGACCCTGTTTCAAAAATAAAAATAAAAGCCAGGCGTGGTGGCGCAAGCTTGTAATCCCAGCATTCGGGAGGCTGAGACCAGAGGATCATGGTTTGCGGACAGCCTCAGCTTCTTAGTGAGGCCCTCTGCAACTCAGTGAGACCCTGTTTCAAAATAAAGAATAAAAAATAGGGCATGAGGTGTAGCTCGGAGGTCAAATGGCCCTGGGTTCCACCCCCAGACTCGCAAAAAATAAATAAATAAATAAATAAATAAATAAAAATAAAAAATAAAGTAGGGCTAGAAGGGTAGCTCAGAGGTAGAATGCCCCTGAGTTTAATCCCCAGTACCAAAAGGGGGGCTGGGGATATAGCTCAGAGGTTGAATGCTCCTGGGTTCAATCCTCAGTACCACAGAAAAAGAATATATAGTACTAGCAAAGCATGGTGACACACCTTTAATTCCAGTACTTTGGAAGCTGAGACAGAAGGGGTATAGGCTTGAAGCCAGTCACAGCAACATAGCAAAACCCCATTTCAAAATTAAAAATAAAAGAAGTCTGGGATGTAGCTTGGAGGCAGAATGCCTCTGGGTTCAATTCCCAGTGCCAAAAAAAAAAAAAAAAACCCTAACAGTACTAAGTAGTCTACGTGCTAAAGAGCCCATTCTGGGCCTGGGGTATAGCTTTAATGATAGAGCACTTACCTAGCATTCACAAAACCCTGGGTTCCATCTTCAGTACCAAATAAATAAGAGCCGGGCATGGTGGCACATGCTTGTAATCCCAGTATTTGGAAGGCTGAGACAGAGGGATCACAGGTTTGTGGTCAGCTTCAACAACCTAGCAAGTCCCTCTGTAACTTAGTAAGACCCTGTTTCAAACTAAAAAAAAATGCCCCTGGGTTTACTCCCCAGTACCACAATAAATAAATAAATTAGTTAAGACCCCATTTCCTCTATGCAATAACCTTGCAGGAAAGGTACTGATAGTTCCCCCATGTGATAGCTGCGCAAACCGAGGCCCAGAATAGTACCAGCCCAAGGTCATATCACCAGTAAGTGGGAGAGTCAGGTCTGGAAGGCAGATGGTCTAGACTGGAAGGAACACACTTCGAGGCCTCCCCTTCTCTCTTCTTCATGCCTGCTCAACTATCCTTTTTTTTGTGTATGTGGGTCTGGGGATGGAACCCAGGGGCATTCTACCTCCGAGCTACACCCTCCCCCCAGCCCGACTTTTTATTCTTTATTTCAAAACAGGGTCTCACTGAGTTGCAAAGGGCCTCACTAAGTAGCTGAGGCTGTCAAACCGCGGTCTTCCTGTCTCTGCCTCCCAAATGCTGGGATTATAAGCATGCGCCACCATGTCCAGCCTCTCCTATCCTTTTGACTCTGAGTTATTTTAAGAACATTGAACTTCTTGTGCCTTCAATATTAACATATTTCTTTCTTTTTTTTGCAGTACTGGGGATGGAACACAGGGGCATTCTATCTCTGAGCTACACCCCCAGCCCTATTTTTTATTCTTTCTTTTGAAACAGAGTCTCACTGAGTTGTCGAGGTCCTCACTAGGTAGCTGAGGCTGGCCACGAACTGTGATCCTCAGGTTTCAGCCTCCCAAATGCTGGGATTACAAGCGTGTGCCACCAGGCCCGGCTTAGTATTAACATATTTCTTGACTACTAGGTTAACTTACCCCTCACCATAGCACTGTGAAAGCAGTTGACAGCAAGTGCATACTCGATTGTTTTCTCTACTTCTGTGACTTCGGGAAATGAAAGGTTTTGTCATGGGCCAAAGAAATAAGGTGATTTGGGGCTCAGCACTGCAGGAAGGGTACTGGATTCCAGAACTTGCCCAGCATTTAATGGTTTCTGATTCATCTGGTATTTGGTTAAAAAGGGCTTTGGAGCTGACCTGGAAACTTCCACACTTCCAGTCCTATTGAGGGAGGAAAGCCTGCCATGAGTTGTAAGAACAAGTACGGAAGGCTGAAGCCTCCAGATGCAGAAGTAGGACAATGAGCAGATTTTTATAGTATGTGGATGAAAGAAGGGCAGCAGAGGAATGGAGAGAGACACGGAGCCCCTGGGCAGCAGAGGCTTCTAGAGGCCTGAGCAAGAAGGTGAACCCACTGAGGGGGGTGTTTCACTTTGATTTGATTGTTTTCTGATAAGAACCATTGGTATATATTCTGAGGCTAAGAATCAGAAATATAGAGGCTCTTTTTTGGATTTTTTTTTTCCTCTAACCACACTCTTTGTAACCACAGAGTTGTGAAAAAGGCACCCTGGTCCCGAGCTTGCCAGCCAATCAGCCGGACTCCTTCCTACCTTCTTCTGCCGCTGCTGCCACTCTGAGGCAAGGTGGCTGCATCTGCTGCTCAGCCTGGAAGCCGAAGAGTGGCAAAGGCCATTCATCTGAATTCTGAAACGAAGGCGAAAACGGCTACTCTTTTAAACCCTCTGCCTTAGGGCTCCAGATGAAGCCAGAGTCAGGGCAGGCCCTCTTGCACGTGGCCACAGGCGGCTGCCTCTGTGTGGCCACCGTCTATACGGGCATCTTCGAAGGTGTCTTTGTGCAGGTGGGCTATGAGCACTACGCCGAAGCCCCAGTAGCCAGCCTGCCCACCTTCCTGGCCATGCCCTTCAACTCGCTTATTAACGTGGCCTATGTGTTCCTGGGGCTGTACTGGCTACAGAGAAAGGCCAGCAACCCAGGGCACCACATAGAGCTGTGGGGCGCTCAGTACCTCAAGGACGTCTTTGCTGCCATGGCCCTGCTCTATGGCCCCATTCAGTGGCTGCGAATCTGGATGCAGACACACTCTGCTGCAGTGCTCGACCAGTGGCTTACGTTGCCTATCTTCGTGTGGCCTGTGGCCTGGTGCCTGTCCTTGGACCAAGGCTGGAAACCCTGGTTGTTGTTCTGGGTCGAGTGCCTGTCCCTGTCCAGTTACGCGCTGGCCCTGTTCCACCCGTGGGGCTTCGATGTGGTGCTGGGTGCTCATGTAGTGGCCGCAGTGGGGCAGGCCCTGCGCACCCACCGGCGGTATGGCAGTTCCTCCTCAGCCACCTACTTGGCCCTGGGCACACTGTCCTGCCTGGGCTTCATAGTCCTCAAGCTCTGTGACCATCAGCTTGCGCAGTGGCGTCCCTTCCAGTGGCTCACAGGCCATTTCTGGTCCAAGGTCTGTGATGTGCTCCAGTTCCACTTTGCATTTTTGTTTCTGACAAATTTAAACGCTTGCCCAAAGCTCCATCCCAAGGGTTAGATGCTAAAGTGTGGGAAGAAGCTGTTGATCCGTAGCGGCAAGATGGACTGTCGCCTGACAGTCCCTCCCCCTTTCTCTTTTTCCCCCTGTGGTACTGGGGAAAGAACCCAGGGGCAGCCTACCTCCAACGCACACCTCCAGCCTCATTTTATTTTTTATTTTGAAACAGAGGCTTACAGAGTTGCAGATGATCTCACTAAGTTGCTGAGGCTGGCCTCAAACTTGCAATTCTCCTGTCTCAGCCTCCCAAATTCTGGGATTATAGGTGTGCCCTACTGTACCTAGTCTGTTTCTCTGTTCTCTCTCTTTCCTCCCTCCCTTGTGGCAAAAGGGATGAAACCCAGGGGTATTCTACCTCTGAGCTACACCCTCAGCCCTATTTTATTTTTTATTTTTAAACAAGGATCTTACCAGGTTGCTGAGGGCCTCACTACATTGCTGAGGCTGGCCTTGAACCTGTAATCCTCCTAGCTCAGCCTCCCAAGTTCTAGTATAACAGTTGCATGGCACCATGCCAGTGTTCGATGTCCTGGGTGTGACAGTATATGAGGGCTCCAGAGAAGACTGTATTGTCCCTCCTATACACATTCTGGGCTTCAGTATTTAAAGGTAAAGTGTGTTGCTCTCTTTAACTTGCTCAAAGACACAAAGTGAAGAAAATAAAGGGGATGTGGAGGTTCATCAGACTGTTCTTGTAGCTCTTCTGTACTTTGAAATATTTCAAAATAAAATGTTGGGAGAAATGCCCCCAACAATCCCACCATGCTGGAAGTTAGAGCGTCTGCAGTATCTTTGGGGTATCCGTTTTAAGTGCTGGCAACAGCTGGGTCAGCCAGTGAATGGGGCCACCAGTGAGTATCCCCAAAGGTGACTGGGTCCAGACATACTCAGCAGATTGACAGGAAATCACTCACCTCCCCAAGATGCCTGTGATTGTCAACTCTGACTTGACGTTCATGTTAGCTGTAGGCAGGTCACATGAAAGCCACGTCATCCCAGGTCCTTTGTAGAACAAGGCAGGACACGCCTAGATGAAGAAACACAGATGTTAAAAGCTGAATTCTCACTACATAGTTTCATGGGGTGTCTAACCTCAGAGCCACAGTGGGGCTTAGATGTCCTTAGAGGCTAGGCTTACCAAAGGTTATATGTGTGTCACTACTGGAGAGACCCAGAGTGTGCACATAACGGTTTTTGGTTTTGCGTGTGTGTGTGTGTGTGTGTGTGTTACTGGAGATTGAACCCAGGGTCATTCTACCACTGAGCTACGCCCCTAACCCTATTTTATACTTTTTTTGTGGTACTGGGGATGGAACCCAGGGGCATTCTACCTCTGAGCTACACCCCTAGCCTGAGTTTTTATTCTTTATTTTGAAACAGGGTCTCACTGAGTTGCAGAGGGCCTCACTAAGTAGCCGAGGCTGTCCACGAACCGCGATCCTCAGGTCTCAGCCTCCCAAATACTGGGATTACAAGCATGCGCCACCACGCCTGGCATTACTCTTTATTTTGAAACAGGGTTTTACTAAATTGAGGACAGCCTCACCAAGTTGCTGAGGCTGGCGGCAAACCTCCAATCCTCCTGTCTCAGCCTTCCAAGTACTGGGACTACAGGCATGTGCCACCACACCTGGCTCAGATAACGTTTTTTGAACCCAGTGAACCAAGGAGTCAGATGAGCTGGGGTTTGCTCCCTTGGGTAGGAGTGGGGGATCAGAGGAGACAGAGGATTCTGCCTTTGGATCTTCTCTGGAAACCACTCTTCTCTGTACATGTGCTCTTCCTGCCTACTGGGAAAAAAAGTAAAAGATGGTCAGGTGGTACTGGGGTTTGAACCTAGGTGCATTCTACCTCTGAGCTACACCCCCAGCCCCATTTTATTGTTATTTGGAAACAAGGCCTCATTGCGTTGATGAGAGTCTCACTATTGCTGAGGCTGTCCTAGAACCTGTGATCCTCCTGTTTCAGCCTCCTAAGTACTGGGATTACAAGTGTGTGCCACCATGCCTGGCTTATTTTCTGTCTTGAATCAGAGTCTGACTTACTGCTTACTGGCTTCCAACCTGAGATCCTCCTGCTTCAGCCTCCCAAGTATTGGAACTTCAAGCATGCACCACCACCCCTGGCTCTGCTTCACCATCTTTCACCTGAAATTCACCTGGTCTGTAGAGGGAACTTGTGAAGAAACCTAATGTTACCTACTCATTTAATTCAGGCCCTCTCCAGTTCTAGACAACAGGGGTCTTACCCCTCTAGGTAGCTTCAACTACCAAATGGGATCTCTTCATTGAAGATATACTTGCTGGGAGCCAGTGATGCCGGCTCATCAGTGGCTATCCACAAGTTAAATGGGCAAGCAGTTAGCTACAAAGGTGAAGCCAGAGGAGAGATGACACCTTGTCTCTGCTCAGTGGCCTCTCAGGACAGGTTGCTCACATGGCACCTGTTCGGTGCCCCCCAAGCCCCCCTCACCAGAGCTTCAGTTAGCAAGTAACTGTTGCTGTGGTTACTGAAATACTTCTGAAACTCGCTGCCTGGGCTAGGTGTTCTGTCCTAGTTAGGCTCATGCCAAGTGGGAGGAAGAGGAATGAGTATCAACCAAACCCACGGGTGAAAAGCCCTGTGGAAACCCCAGCAATAGGCAGGCAGATGGTGGGGCCTGGCCCAGGGATTGCGGTCCAGAGGTAGGCCCACCACTGGTGAACAGCAGGGACAGCATTTGCTTGGAAAACAGCTTTGTTCCATTTGAAATTCTCAAAGTCTCAAAGGCACCATTTGCCCTAGAAGAGGAAGAAGGCTGTGGGCATCTTCTGAGAGGGCGCCTTTACCTCAGAGACGGAGGGAAAGAGGGAGGGAAGGCAGGTTTCCCTGGGAGCTCCGCTGGGTGTGGGGGAAGAAATCTGGATCTTGTGGAGTGAGCTCTTCATCCAGGATCAGATCCCTCCCCTCTTTTTATAATTTCTCTGCCAAAAGCTGTCCCCTCACCCACAGAGTGGTTCAGCTGAGAAATATGGGGACTTGTCATTCCATATCTTTGTGCTGCAAGAACCAGTAGCTATTCTTTCTTTTTGTTTTTGTGGTACTGGGTGTTGAACCCAGGAGCATTCTACCTCTGAGCTCCACTCCCAGCCCTTTTTAAGTTTTGTTTTTTGAAACAGGGTCTTGCTAAATTCTGAAAGTCTTGATAAGTTTTGAGGCTGGCCTCAAATCTGTGATCCCTGCCAGATGTCAGTAGCCCATGTTTACCATTCCAGTACTTGGGATTGCAGGTTTGGGGCCAGCCTCAACTACTTAGTGAGGCCCTCCATGTCTCAAAGAATAAAAATAGGGCTGGGAGTGTAGCTTGGAGGTAGAATGCCCCTGGATTCAATCCATAGTACTGCAAAGAAGAAGAAGGAGAAGAAGAAATAACAACAACGACAGTGTTCTTCCTGTCTCAGCCTCCCAAGAACTGGAATGATGGATGCACCACCTTTCCTGACTTACTTTTCATTTTTACCAGTGCCTGCGTAATGACCCTGAGAAATAGCTGGTTGCTGTTTTACTTGCGTGTCAGGCAGGGTACCCACAGGAAACAGGTGGCACGCTCAGATTCAGGTGATGTGGGGCAGTTTCAGGGAAAAACTACCGTGAAGTGGGATCCACAGAGGGTTTTACTATTCTGGGACCCTGGGAAGGAGGACTTTACCTAAAACAGGGGCAGCCAACCCCTTTCCTCCTGCTGAGTCTTCCATCCAGAATTGCCAGGTTATCTCTAGGCTTGGTGAATAATGTTTTAGTATGAACATGTCCCAAATGTGTTTATAAGACATGCTTATAATGAAAAACTACCAGTGTCCACCTGAAATTAAGAATTAACTGCTTATCCTGTATTTTTCTTCACTAAATCAGGCAGCCTTACAGTGAGCCAACCCAACCAAAGCCAGAAGCCCAGAGCCTGTGCAAGGCTAAGCAGGAGAGGTGAGAGGCTCCCGATAGTCATAGCCTGGAACCTTGTCTGTCCACCACTCTCCTTTCCTGTGGTTCTGGGGATTGAACCCAGGGGCATCCTACATCTAAGCTATACCTCCGGCCCTATTTAACTTTTGTGTGTGTGTGTGTGTGTGTGGTCCTGGGGATGGAACCCAGGGGCCTCTACCTCTGGGCTACACCCCCAACCTATTTTATATTTCATTTGGAAACAGGGGTCTCACTAAGTTGCTGAGAGCCTAAGTAGCTGAGGCTGGCTTCGAACCTGTGCGATCCTCCTGTCTCGGCCTCCCAAGCACTGGGATTACAAGCGTGCGCCACCACGCCCGGCTCTTAACTTTTTCTTTGAAAACAGGGTCTCAGCCTGGCATGCTGGTGCACACTTGTAATCCCAGCATTTGGGAGTCTTAGACAGGAGAATCACAGTTTGCAGCCAGCCTCAGCTACTTAGTGAAACCCTCTGCAACATAGTGAGACCCTGTTTCAAAATAAAGAATAAAAAATTGGGCTAGGGGTGTAGCTCGGAGGTAGAATGTCCCTGGATTCCATCCCTAGTATCACAAAAAGAAAAAGAAAACAGGGTCTCACTAGGTTGCTGAGAGTCTTGCTATGTTGCTGAGGCTGTCCTCAAAGCTTCGAGCCTCCTCTCTCAGCCTCCCAACTACTGGGATTATAGGCATGTGCTTCTCTGCCCAGTTTATACCCCCCTTTTTTGATCTGTGTTACTCAAAGCGTGGCGCCTACATTAGCCACAAGCTTCCTGTATCCCTTCCTGCCCAGGAGAACCCCTCTTCTGGGGCCGGGACCTCAGCACTTCAGACCTGGCCTGGGCTTGGCAGATGCCAGCAAGCTCTGTGATGCTAGAAGAAGGGGGTTTGTGGCTGTGCCCCTCCTCCTGTGCTCAGGGGCTCAGCCTTGCTCAGGGAAATTGGCTGCTGCAAGGTCTGCTGTTACTTTTCTCAGCCCCAGTCGCTCTGCTCTGCCTGCTCACTGCACAGCTGGGAAGCCAATGTTGCCAGATGGGGCCTCTCACCCACCTGTGACCTAACGGTTTTGTGCTAAGCTGGGAGGGGTCTCAGTAGCCATCTGCACCGGCCCCTCACTTCGAAGAATGAGAAACTGAAACTGGAGAGGTTCCACTTGTTTGAAAGGCACCAATCTGAAGAAGCTTAGGCACCCTGCCTCAAGACTCAAAGCTCTCTCTGGAAGAAGCCATTTCTGGTGTCATGGCCGGCTATTTTCTCCCCAGAAACAAAAAGTCATAATTTTCAGCTGAGTGTGGTGGTGCACGCCTTTGAAATCCCAGTACTTTGGAGGCTGAGATACGACGATCACAGGTTTGAGGCCAACCTCAGCAATGTAGTGAGCCCCTGTTTCAAAATAAAAAATAAAGTAGGGCTAGGGTTGTAGGTTAGGGGCAGAATGCCCCTGGGCTCAATCCCCAGTACCACAAAGAAAAAAGAAATGAGAAAAGAGCTCATTGCGACATCAATTCCGCCTCCCCCATACACACACGTGTACACACACAACATGTATGTGTGCCTGTCTTCTGCATGTTTCAGTTTTTTAATAAATTGCTTATTTATATTCTTTCCCTATTTCAGGGCTGTCTTCCTCTTATCAATTTGCAGGAACTCTTTTCTGTGGTACTGGAGATCAAAACCAGGGCACTCTACCACTCAGCAGCATTCCCAGCTGTTTTTTGTTGGTTGGTTGGTTGGTTGGTTGGTGGTACTGGGGTTCCTGGAAACCCTTCTACCTCCAGGCTACACCCCCAGACCTATTTTTATACTTTTTTTTTAAAGTTTGGAAACAGAGTCTCTTAAGCCAGCACAGCTGGCTTTGAACCTGTGCGATCCTCCGGTCCTCCGAAGCGCGGGGATTACAAGCGTGTGCCACCACGCCCGGCTCCTCCCTTTCTGCTACTGGGGTTTGAACCCAGGGGCATTCTACCTCTGAGCTACACCCCCAGCCTAATTTTAGTTTGAAATAGTCTTGTTAAGTTGCTGGGGGTCTGGCTGAATTGCTGAAGCTGGCAGTAAACCTGTGATTCTCCCGACCTTCAAGTGCTGGGATTACGGACCATTGTGCCTGGCTCCCAGCCCTTTTTATTTTTTATTTTTATTTTTATCTTTTTGTGTGTGTGTGGTACTAGGATTGGAACCCAGTGGCGTTCTACCTCCGTACTATACTCCCAGACCTATTTTCTATTTTATTTGGAAACAGGGTCTCACTAAGTGGCTGAGAGCCTCATTCAGTAGCTGAGGCTGACCTTGAACCTGTGCGGTCCTCCTGTCTCAGCCTCACAATCACGGGAATTACAAGCATGCAGCTCCATGCCCAGTTTATTTTTTATTTTGGTACAGGATCTTGTTAAGTTGCCCAGACTGGCCTCAAACTTGCAGTCCTCCTGCCTCAAAATCAGTCCTATACCATAATTCCCAGCTTAAGAAGCTCTTTTTTATATTAAAAATATTATAAAGCTGGTCATGGTGGTGCACCCAGGGCATTCTATCTCTGAGCCACACCCTCAGCTCTTTTTATTTTTTATATTTTATTTTATTTTATGTGGTACTGGGGATAGAACTCCAGGAACCTTCTACCCCTGGCTACACCCTCAGACCTATGTTTTTTTAAAACGGGGTTTCACTAAGTTGCAGAGAGCCTTACTAAGTTTCCAAGGGTGGCTTCAAACCTGCAATTCTCCTGTCTCAGCCTCCCAAGTACTGGGATTACAAGCGTGTACTACCATGCCTGGTGTATTTTTTGTTTATTTTGAAACAGGATCTCACTAAGTTGCTGCGGCTGTCCTCCAACCCTTGATCCCTCTGTCTCAGCCTCCCAAGTACTAGGATTATAACTGTGTGCAACAGTGTCCAGACTCTGGGTATCTTAAAGCAAAATGGTTAAAGATTTATATACTCATGTATATTTATCCTTTTTATAGGTTTTTGGTTTATTTATTTTTTGTTTTTGTACTTTGTTTTTTGGTCCTGGGGATGGAACCCAGGGGCCTCTACCTCTGGGCTACACCCTCGACCTATTTTATATTTCATTTGGAAACAGGGTCTCACTAAGTTGCTGAGAGCCTAAGTAGCTGAGGCTGGCTTCGAACCTGTGCGATCCTCCTGTCTCAGCCTCCCAAGCGCTGAGATTACAAGTGTAAACCACCATGCCCGGCTTTTTATAGCTTTTTAGTTTCTGGTATTGCATAAAACAGTTTTCTGAGATAGGCATGGTGGTGCATGCCATTCATCTCAGTCCTTGGGAGGCTGAGACAAGAGCAAGACAGGTTTTCTGCCAGCCTCAACAACTTAGCAAGGCCCTCTGCAACTTAGTGAAACTTTGTTTCCAAAGAAAAAATAAAACTGGACTGGGGATGTAGCTCAGAGGTAGAATGCTCCTGGGTTCAGTCCTCAGTAACACAAACACACACACACACACACACACACACACACACACACACCAGTTCACCAGTTTTCTGGGTGGTACCAAAAAAAGAAAATAGGGCTGGAAGTGTAGCTCCGAGGTAGAATGTCTCTGGGCTCAATTCCCAGAACTGCAACCAAAAAATAAAATAAAATAAAATAACTATTATTCCAAGATTGTTACTAAGGGCATTTTTTTTTTGCATTTGTAAATAAATTAGTGCTAGCCGGGCTTGGTGGCGCACACTTGTAATCCTAGCATTTGAGAAGCTGAGACAGGAGGATCACGGTTTGTAGCAGATAGCCTCAGCTACTTAGTGAGGCCCTCTGGAACTTAGTGACACTCTGTTTCAAAATAAAAAATAACAAATAGGGCAGGGGGAGTAGCTCAGAGGTCGAATGCCCCTGGGTTCCATCCCCAGACCCGCAAAAATGATAAATAAATAAATAAGTTAGTGCTGCTGTGACCTCATGGTTTTTTGTTTGTTTGTTTTTTAGGAACTGGTAGTGGAACCCAGGGGCATTCGACCTCTGAGCTAGACCCCTAGCTGTATTTTATATTCTTTATTTTGAAACGGTCTCACTAGATTATGGAGGGCCTCACTAAGTAACTGAGGCTGGCGGCGAACCTGCCATTCTCCTATCTCAGCCTCCCAAGAACTGGGATTACAAGCGTGCGCCACCATGCCCAGCTTGATGGTCATGTTTATAGAGGAAAGGAAACAGCAGCTGCGTTCCTTGCACTCCGTGTTGACAAGCAGCCTTTGTCCTTTGCTGAGTGACTAGGTGACCAGTGGGTACTTCTGCCCAGTGACTAGCCATCCTGTTCCCAAAGCTAAGACCTCTGTGGGTCTGGACAGCCAATGGGAGCTGGTTGCTCCTGTTTTCTTGGTCCTTTCTTTTTGCTTTGATCTTTGCCCTCTGCATCTCCTCAGAGCACTGACTTCTAGTTTTACTTCTCCCTCTTCTTTCCCCGCCCCGCCTGACTTCCTTTGGGGCCTTGGCCAGGCTGTCTGGGCTGCCACCATCTCAGCCAGCTCAGATCTCTTCCCTTGAAAGACATGAAGCCTAACAGACTCTGCTGGAGCCTGCCCTGCCCTCCTGTCCCAGAGGAAACCACCACCCAGCACCCACCGTGGCCTCTTTCTGACCTGTGGCTCGTGTACAGGTAGCATGACTACCACCTGCAGTGTTCCTGCCTTCTATCCCTACTCCATGCTGGCCAGAGCCTTGGCAGATCTGCAGGATGATCAATGGCATGTCTGCCTGGACACCCAGGAGCTGGGCAGAAAGCACTTCCTGGGCATATCCCCATGTGTACCTTTGTGTGTATGGGGGTACTGGAGATTGCACCCAGGGGCATTCTACCTCTGAGTTATGTCTCCAGCCCTGTTTTATCTTATTTTTATTTTGAAACAGGGTCTCACTAAATTACCGAGTCTCACTACTTGCTGAGGCTGTCCTTGAATCTGTGATCCTCCTGTCTCAGCCCCCTAAGTGCTAGGATTACAGGTATATGTCACCTATCCGGCTTCATGCATGCCTTTTGATGCCTTTGAGTGAGGGCTTCACACTTAGGTTTGACTAGAAGTTGCCAAATCCCTTCCCAAAAAGCTTGATGAAATTGCTACTCTGTTTCTGTTGCACCAGGGCCTCCCAGCCCTTGGTGTGGTCAGGGGTTTACTATGTGTTGATCGGATGGAGATGACCTAGAATTTCCTTTTTGTTCTTGTTTGCCTTTGCCAGCTTAAAATCGAGCTTGCCTCAAAAAATAAAAAATAGACTTACCATGTGATCCAGCAATCCCACTTGTGGGTATATCCCCAGAAGACTGGGAAGCAGGGACTCAGCCATGTTCACAGCAGCGTCTCTCCCTATAGCCAAGAGACAGAGGCAGCCTGATGTTTTTCAGTGGATGAATAGATATATACAATATGATCTAGCCATACCATGAAATATTATTCAACCTTAAAAAAGATGGAAACTCTGGGCTGGTGATGTGGATTGGTGGTAGAGCATTTGCCTAGCATGCATAAGGCCCTGGCTTCCATCTTCAGCACTGCAACAAAAGGAAAAAAATGAAGGGATTTTTTTTTTGGCATGGGGGATTGAACCCAGAGGCATGCTACTTCTGAGCTAGACCCCCAGATTTATTTTTTAAATTCCTTATTTTGAAACAGCGTCTCACTAAGTTGCAGAGGGTACCACTAAGTAGCTGAGGCGAACATGCGATCTTCCTGTCTCAGCCTCCCAAGTACTAGCATTACAAGCATGAGCCACAACACCCAGCCTCACTAAGTCTCTCTTCTCTTCTCTTCTCTTCTCTTCTCTTCTCTTCTCTTCTCTTCTCTTCTCTTCTCTTCTCTTCTCTCTCTCTCTCTCTCTCTCTCTCTCTCTCTCTCTCATGTTTTGCAGTACTGAAGATTGAACCCAGGGGTATATTATCTCTGAGCTATATCCCCAGCCCAATTTTATTCTTTATTTTGAAACAGGGTCTCACTAAGTTGTGGAGGGCATCAGTAAATAGCTGAGGTTGGCCTCAAACCCAGATCCTCCTGTCTCATCCTCCCAAGTACTGGATTTACAAGCATGTGCCACGACGCTCGGCTATTCTTTATATATATTTTTTATTTTCATTTTTTACAGTACTGGGATTGGAACCCAGGGACATTCTACCTCCAAGCTACACCCCTAACCCTATTTTTGAGTCTTTTTATTTTTTGAAACAGGATCTTACTGAGTTGCAAAGGGCCTGCTAAGTAGCTGAAGCTCTCGGTAAGCCGAGATCCTTTGGTCTCCGCCTCCTCAATGCTGGGATTACAAATGTGTGCCACCACCCCCAGCCTATTCTTAGGGTCTCACTAAATTGCCAAGGGACAAAAGGCTGCAGGGCATGGTGGTGCAGGCTTGTAATCCCCTCGCTTAATAAAATATAAAATAGTTCTGGGAGTAGTTTGGAGGTAGAAAGCCTCTGGGTTCCACCCCGAGTACCACCACCAAAAAAAAAAAAAAAAAAAAAAAAATTGCGAAGGGTATAAGTAGCTGAGGTTGGCTGCGAACCTGCCATCCTCCTATCTGAGCCTAACAAGTACTGGTATTACAAGGGTGTGCCACCTTGTTAAAAAAAATAATAAAAGAAACTTAGTGAGTAAGACCCTGTTCAAAATAAAGAATAAAAAATAGGACTGGGAGCCAGGCGTGGTAGCGCAAGCTTGTAATCTCAGTACTTGGAAGGCTGAAGACTGGAGGATCCGGCAAGTTCAAAGGTAGCCTCAGCTACTGAGTGAGGCTCTCAACAATTATGAGACTCTGTTTCCAAATAAAATATAAAATAGGTCTGGGAGTATAGCCCAGAGGTAGAAAGCACCTGGGTTCCATCCCCAGTACCACCAAAATACAAAAACAAAAAACAAAAAAAGGAGAGAGAGAGAGAAAGAAAAAAATAGGACCAGGAGTGTAGCTCAGAGGTAGAATGCCTCTGGGTTCAGTCCAGTACCTCAAAAAAAAAATAGTCTGGGGATGTAGCTGGAAGATAGAAAGCCCTGGGCTCAATCCACAGTGCCAACAACAATATAATAATAGTTATTATTATTTATATTACTACTAATTATTAACAATATAGCATTAATAATGTTATTAATTATAATTATTAATGCCAAGGAAGTCCACACTTAAAAATGGTTAAGAAGAAGTCGGGTATTGTGGCACAAGCATGTAATCCCAGTACCTGAGAGGCTGAGACAGGAGGATCACAAGCTCAAAACCAGCCTCAGCAACTGAATGAGGCTCTCAGCAACATAGTGAGACCCTGTTTCCAAATAAGAAACAAAAATAGGGCTGCAGATACAGCTCAGGAGTAGAATGTCCCTGGGTTTTATCCACAGTAACACACACACACACACACACACACACAGTGCATACTAAGAAGCTAGGTGTGGTGGCATATACCTGTAATCTCAGTACTTGTGAGGCTGAGACAGGAGGAGCACAGGTTCAAAGCCACCTCAGCAGCTTATTGAAGCCCTCCATGAATTAGTGAGACAGTTTCCAAATAAAAAATAAAAGGTGCCAGGCGTGGTGGCACACGCTCGTAACCCCAGTATTCTGGAGGAGGAGACAAGAGAATTGTGGGTTGCGACCAGCCTCAGCTACCTGTTTCAAAATAAAGAATAAAAAATAGGCCTAGTGGGTGTAGCTCCGAGGTAGATGCCCCTTGGTTCTAGCCCCACTACCGCAAAAAAAAAAAGAAAGAAAGAAAAAGAAAAAAGGAAAGAAAGAAAATGTCTGGGGTATAGCCAGGAGGTAAAATGCCGCTGGGCTTGATCCTCAGTACCACAAAAACAAAAAAGGTGCATGCTAGGGTATGGGTCCTCCCAACTCTGCCTCATATTGCAAGGGAGGCTGGACCATTCTTTTTCTTCCTCCTCCTCCTCCTCTTCCTCTTCTGCTTCTTCCTCCTCCTCTTCTTCTTCCTCCTCTTCCTCTTCTTCCTCTTCGGATTGAACCCAGGGGCATTCTACCTCAAGCTACACCCCCAGCCCATTTTATACCTTATTTGGAAACAGGTCTCATCAAGTTGTGGAGGGCCTCACTAAGTTGCCAAGGCTGACTTTGAACCTGCGACCCTCCTGTCTCAGCCTCCCAAGTACTAGGTTTACAAGCATGCACCACCACACCCAGCCAAGGCTGGACCTTCCTACCCTAATAGGTCCGGTCCTCTCATTACAGATGAAAGAACACAAAGCATACTGGCTAACTGTTAGTAAGGGCTTACTGTCCAGGAAAGTCAGATTAGAGAAGTGGAATGACCTTCAAGTTCACAGAGGCAGGAAGTGGCCAAGGTCGGGTTTGCTTTGAGGCTTGAGATTTCCCTCTGTCACTCTTACTTGTAACTATATTCCAGGGAACACTTGGTGCAAGAGTTTGGATCTGTGGCCAGGCGTGGTGGCGCACACTTGTAATCCCAGCATTTGGGAGGCTGAGACAGGAGGATCCAGGTTCTTGGACAGCCTCAGCTGCTTAGTGAAGCCCTTTGCAACTCAATGAGACCCTGTTTCAAACTAAAGAATAAAAAATAGGGCTGGGGTGTAGCTTGGAGGTAGAATGTCCCTGGGTTCCATCCCCAGACCTGCAAAAAACCAAAAACCAAAAAAAACCTTGGATCTAAATTTCACTTTACACATTTTTCAATTGGGGGGGGGCTGGATGTGGTGGTGCACACTTGTAATCCCAGCATTTGGGAGGCTGAAATGGGAGGATCATGGTTCAAGGACAGCCTCAGCTATTTAGTGAAGCCCACAGGGTGTGGTGGTACACACTGGCCGCGCTTGGGAGGCGGAGACAGGAGGATAGCGCAGGTTTGAAGCCAGCCTCGCTGGCTTAAGAGACCCTGTTTCCAAATAAAAATATAAAAAATAGGTCTGGGAGTGTAACCTGGAGGTAGAAGGGTTTCCAGGAACCCCAGTACCATAAATAAACAAATAAATAAATAAATAAACAAACAAATAAATAAAATAAAATAGGGCTGGGGTTGTGGCTCAGAGATAGAATGCTCCTGGCTTCAGTACCCAATAGCGCGCGCGCGCGCACACACACACACACACACACACACACACACACACACATACACACACAAGACTATAACCATTTTAAGCATACATGTATACATTTCAGAGGCATTAAATATATTTATGGGGTGGGGAAATAGTTTGGGATCCTCTGTTCCATCCTCAGAACCAAAATAAGTAAATAATAAGTAAATACAGCCGGGCATGGTGGTGCACACCTGTAATCCCAGTACTTGGTAGGCTGAGACAGGAGGATCGAAGGTTCACGGCCAGCCTTAGCAACATAAGACTGTTTCAAAACAAAAAATAAAAAGGGCAGGAGGTATAGCTCGGAGGTAGGATGCTTATGGGTTCAATATTTGGTATCACACACACACAAATAAATAGTGCCAGGCATGGTGGCACATGCCTATAATTCCAGTACTTGGGAGGCTGAGACAGGAGGTTCACAGATTGGAAGACAGCCTTAGCAAGTTGTGAGACTCTGAGCAACTTAGCAAGGCCCTGTTTCAAAATAAAAATAAAATAGGGCTGGGGGTGTCCCCAACTTCAATCCCTGGCACCACACACATACACAGAAAGTAAATACATTCATAATGGTTTTTGCCCATCCCTACCCTCCATCTCCAAAACTCCTTTAAAGCATCTTGTAAAATTGAAACTACGTCCCCTAAGCTCCCTCCCTTGGCCCCTAACCACAAGCAGATGTGTCACTGGTGAGGGTGACCTGGGGAAGCTAGTACCCCCATCTCAATCTCACTGGGGACTTCCCTGCCCTTGGTTGCCAGGCTGTGCCTGAAGTATTTACCATTTGAAACTCTTCACTTTGGTGATTCAGATGGCCTTCCTTCCAGATTATTTCAAATGGGTGGAAGAACTGAGCCTGTGACACCCACAGCGAGCCAGGAAGTGCAGGGCTGACGGAGGACATGGACGAAGCCTAAGGTTCCGAAAGAGTTAAAGGAGATTCTACGGAAAGGTCGATCCTCCAAAACTCTGGGTGTGACTCCTGGCGTTTCCGGAATTTGCCCTCTAAGGCCCACCAGTGAGGGCAGGGGGCTGATCTCAATCACAAGACCTGTAATGTCACAGGTCTTCCTTTTGTCTTGCTTATGATTGTATCTTTGTGATTTACATGTCCTTCACTTACCACCCCACTACTGCCCCTAGGTTCTATCCCCAGTACTGCAAAAAATACAATAAAATAAATAAAAAGACTAAATAAAAAAATAGGTCTGGGGGTGTAGCTTGGAGGCATAATGCCCCTGGGTTCCATCCCCAGTACTGAAAAAAAAAATTTAAAAATAGGGCTAGTAGCTCAGAGGTAGAATGCTCCTGTGTTCAACCCCACCCCCAGTACCACAATAAATAAATAAATAAATAAATAAATAAATAAATAAATAATAAAAGCTGAGTGTGGTGGTGCACACCTGGAATTCTAGTACTTGAAAGACTGAGAGAGGAGGATCACAGGTTTGAGGCCAGCCTCAGCAACTTAGATTCTCAGCAACCTAGCTTAGATTATCAGCAACCTAGTGAGACCATGTTTCCAAACAACAACAAAAAATAATAAAATAAAATAAAAAGAGCTGAGAGTGTAGCTTGGACGTAGAATGTCCTTGGGTTCAATCCTCAGTTCCCAAATAAAGTAAATAAAATAAAAAGTGAGTTAGGGATGCTGCTCAGCAGTAGAGTGCACCTGAATTCAATTCAACACACACTGCCCCTCCCCACTCTCTCTGTGCACCTTTTGTCATGATAGACAAAAGCTGGAAACCAAATGTCTATTAGCAGGTAAGTGTATCAACAGATAGTATCTATCCATACAACAAAATAGTATGCAGCCTTAAAAAGCAAGGGAAGCAGGGTGTGGTGTGCACACTTGTAATCCCAGCATTTGGGAGGCTGAGACAGAAGGATCATGGTTTACAGACAGCCTCAGCTCTTTAGTGAGGCCCTTCGCAACTCAGTGAGACCCTGTTTCTTTTTTTTATTTTTTTATTTTTTATTGGTGCAATGTATTCATACATCATAATGGTATAAAGAAAATACTTTTGTAGACATACATGCACACATGGCCCAGTTAGCCCCTCCCCGATCCCCACCCCGTTCCCTCCCCATCCCTCCTTCCCATGTTTGGCTTAGTGGTTGACATCTAGTATTATAGCAATTTATCCAATATTAACATTGATAATCTCACATAACAGTTTCATTTGTCTGATACCAAGCTTTTGATGACTTAAAGATAACATTTCAATATTTCTTTTTGCTTTCTTTCTTACCAGATAATTTTTTTCTTTTTTTTTTAGGTGAAACTATCATACATTTATTTATTTATTTTTCAGAAAAAATCTATCCTGATATGGAATATGGACTCTAGATACCCAAAACGATCTCGAAGAAGAACAAAGCTAGAAGATGTATATTTTCTGATTTCAAACCATATAAAGCTACAATAATTGAAACAGTGTAGTACTGTTCTAAAGGCAGATATATAAACCATTGGAGTTAAATAAAAGCCTAGAGATAAATTCTTCCATATATTGTCGTTATTTTTGACAAGGTTTCCACGAACATTTGGTGGAGGAAATAATAATATTTTAACTAAATATTGTTGAAAAATAATAATTACATGAAAAAGAATAAAATTGGACCCTTACCTAACACATATACAAACATTAACTTAAAATAGATAAAAGACCTAAATATAAATCTTAATACTATAAACTTTTAGAAGAAAATCTGGGTCATAAAACCTCACAACATTGAAATTGGCAGTGATTTCTTGGATATGATTTCAATGGCACAGGCAACAAAAGGGTAAATAAACTCCCTAAAAAATAAAAAAAATGTATATGCAAAGACAATGTAAACAGAGTTAAAAGTTACTGATAGAATGGGATAAAATATTTCCAAATGCTATATCTGAAGGTATATTAATATTCCAATTGGAAATCCTAATTAGCAACAATAAAAGCAAACAATACAATTTAGAGATAGGTAAAAGACTAACATAAATAATGACTCTCCACAGATAACTAATCTTAGTTGTCTGTTGGATGGAAAATCTTGTTTCTCTGGTTCTGGTGTGTGTTACCTATTTCTTCTTTGTAGTTAATCGCTTTGAGTATTTTCTCTAGCGCTGGTTTTGAAGACATAAATTCCTTCAGTTTCTGTTTGTTGTGGAAGCTTCTTATTTCCCCATCTAATTTGATAGAAAGTTTTGCTGGGTAGGAAATTTTTGGCTGGAAGTTGTTTTCTTTCAGAGTTTGGAATATGTTACTCTAAGCCCTTCTGGCTTTCATGACTTGGTTTGGGAAGTCTGGAGTGATTCTAATTGAATTGCCTCTGAAAGTCACTTGGCCCTTTGTTTGTGTTGCTTTTAAGATTCTCTACTTGGCTTCCACATTGGTCATTTTGACAATTATGTGGCATGGGGATCCTCTTCTCTGATCCTCTCTAAAGGGAGTTCTATAAGTTTCCTGGACCTGTGTATCGACCTCTTGCTCTACGTTTGGAAAATGTTCTGCTATTACTTCCTTGAAGAGATTGTTGATCCCTTTGGTTTCACCTTCTTTTCCCTCCTCTATTCCGATTATTCTTAGGTTAGCTCTCTTAAAATGGGCCCATATATCTTCAATGTCAGATTCCTGCTGTCCGATTATTTTTTCTAAATTATAAACTAAGCGTTCATTTTTTGAATGATCATCTTCTAGGAGCAAGATTCTATTCTCCATGTGGTCTAACCGGTTGTTTGTACTTTGAATTGAGGCCTTTACTTCATTAATTGCATCCGTTATCTCTTTTTGGCTCTCTCTGAATTCTTTTCAAAACACCTCTATTATTTCTACAGTTATTTTCCTGATTTGATCTTCTAGAAATCTCTGATTTTCTGTTTTATTGGGTTCTGATGTTGTGGAGTTGTGGGCATTCATTGCTCCATTGTTATTCCTCTTTCCCATGATTTCAGAAGTTTGTGCCTTCTCTGGGTTCTTCCCTTGGTCACTATGACTTCACTTAATATGCTCTGGATCTCGAGTCTGTGGTATCTCAGTCACCACTACTCCTTTACTGGGTTGTATCGCAGAGTCTCAGTACCTGGGAGTCAATCGAGGCTGTTTTAGACCGTGGGGGGTGCCAGGTTGGGCGTTCTCCTATGGTGTGATATCTCTGCCACCGCCACTCCCTCACTGGATCAAGTCCCTGGGAGTACAGTACTGGGATTTCTCCTCTAGGGGCCACAATTTGACTCACTGTTGTTGAGTGCGCAGATGGAGCTGTCGTGGACTTGGTGAATTCGCTGCTGCTGCCACCGGTGGCAATATGGCACCGCTGCCACGCCCTCGGCCGTGAGGCTGGCGTATTTCTTTTCTGTTTTTGAGCTCTGCTCTGAGTCCCTGCAGGGTGTGCTGAGCCCAGCCACTGGGAGCTTTAGATGCTCTCTGCGCCGAGAAATCTGCCGAATTCCTCCCGGCTGATCTGCAGCGGCTCACCTCGGCTCGCTGTCCGCCACTCCTCTCTAGAGCCTGGTGAGCTGTTGAGTGCGTTGGTCTTGTGCCGTCCGGTGAGCTCGCCGCTGCTGCCGGCAGTAAGGCACTGCTGCCGCGTCCTCGGGCGTGAGGCCGGCGTATCTCCTCTCTGGTTCTGAGCTCCGTTATGAGTTCCCCTCCTCTCTGGGGCCTGGTGCTGCAAGGGAAAATGGTGCCCACCGCTTCACGCCACGGCTCCGGCTGCAGCACTGTGGTCTGGTTTCTGGTGTCTCGTTTTTCTAGCCCTCTTTTTCTCTGTCCCTTGAAATTACATTTTTTGTTTCTCTGCTGATGGTGTTTTCTGGCTATCAAAGGCACTGATTTTGTGGTAATAGAGCTTGGTTGTTAACGGGGCTCGTAAGCCCCGCTTTTCTCCGTCGCCATCTTCCCGGAAGTCTCCGAGACCCTGTTTCAAAAATTTTAAAAAAAGACTGAAAAAATAGGGCTGGGGTGTAGCTCAGAGGTACAATGCCTCTGGGTTCCATCCCCAGACCCGCAAAAAAAAAAAAAAAAAAAAAGGAATGTTGACACATGCTACAATGTGGATGACCCTTACGGACATGATGCTCAGTGAAACGTGCCAGTCACAAAAGAACAAATATTGCAGGATTTCACTTCTAGAAGTTCCCTAGAGTAGCCAAATTCATAGAAAGTGGAATGGTAATTGCCAAGGTCTGGGGGAAGGGAAATAAATGAAAGGTCATTGTTTAAGCCAGGTGTGGTGGTGCACAACTATAATCCCATAATCCTAGTCCTTAGAAAGCTGAGATAGGAGGGATTGCAGGTTTGAGGCCAGCCTCAGCAATTGAGAGACCCTGTTTCAAAAATAGGGCCGGGGGTATAGTTCAGAGGTAGAATGCACCTGGTTTGATCTCTAGCACCACACACACACACACCACAAAAAGAGTTATTATTTAATGGGTATAGATTTTGACTTGGGGAACTTAAAATGTTCTGGACATGAATGGTGGTGATGGCTGCACAACAGTGCCCCTGAACTGTATAATGACACATAGATAACATGGTAATTTTTTTTGTCATACTAGGGATTGAACCCAGGGGCATTCTACACCCCCAGACCTTTGTATTTCTTATTTGAGCAGGGTGTCACTAAAATTGCGGAGGCTGGCCTTGAACTTGTGATCTTTCTGTCTCAGCCTCCAGAGTAGCTGGGATTATAGCCACGTACCACTGCACCCAGCTATATTCCTTTTTTTTTTTTTTTGAGAAATGTCTTTCAGGTAATTTGCTCATTTTTCAATGGAGTTACTTGTTTTCTTGCTATTGACTTGAGTTTCTTATATATTTTGGCTATATCAAATGCATGACTTACAAATATTTTCTCCCATTCTCTAGGTTGTCTCTTCACTATGTTGTTTTTCCCACTTGCTGTACAGAAGCTTTGTAGTTTGTAAAATAATACATTTTACTTGTATTGTTTACCATAAAAAAAGCCAGGTACATTGGCACACACCTGTACTCCCAGTGTTTGGGGAGGCTGAGACAGGCAAATCACAGGTTGGAAGACAACCTTAGCAATTGGCGAGACTGTTTCAAAATAAAAGTCAAATAGGAAGCAGGCGTGGCAGCACATCCTTGCAATCCTAGTACTTGGAAGGCTAAGACAGGCAGATCACAAGTTTGAGGCCAACCTGGGAAACTAAGTGAGATCGTGTTTCAAAATAAAAAATAAAAAGGAGCCGAGCATGGTGGTGGACACATGGAATCCCAGTACTTGGGAGACAGAGACAGAAGAATCACAGGTTGCTTCAGGAACTCAGTGAGGCTCACATCAATCTAGCAAGACCCTGTTTCAAAATAAAAAAATAAATAAAAAATAGGGCTGGGGGTATAGCTCAGAGGTAGAATGCCTTTGGGTTCAATCTCCAGCACCACACAAAAAAAATTTTTTTGCAATACTGGGGGCTGAACCCAGGGGCATTCTACCTCTGAGCTACATCCCCAGCCTGATTTTATTCTTTATTTTGAAACAGGGTCTCATTGAGTTGCAAAGGGCCTCACTAAGTAGCTGAGGCTGATCATAAACCTGCAATCCTCCTGGCTCAGCCTCCCAAATACTGGGATTACAAATGTGCCCCTCCACGCTTGGCCGGCACAAAAAAAATAAAAAAATAAAAAAATAAATAGCCAGGTGTGGTGGTGCACGCTTGTAATCCCAGCATTTGGGAGGCTGAGACAGGAGGATCCAGGTTCTGATACAGCCTCAGCTACTTAGTGAGGCCCTTTGCAACTCGGTGAGACCCTGTTTCAAAATAAAGAATAAACAATAGGGTTGGGGTGTACTTCGGAGGTAGAATGCCCCTAGGTTCCATCCCCAGTACAGCAAAAATGAATGAATGAATGAATGAATGAGTAAATAAGAATGAGTAAATAAATAAATAAAGAGGGCTGAGGGTGTAGCTCAAAGGTATAATGCCTCTGAGTTCAAGTCTCAGCACCACAATAAGTAAGTAAGTAAATAAATAAATAAATAATAGGAAGCCAGGCAAGATGGCACATGCTTGGAATTCCAGTACTTGGGGGACTGAGACAGGAGGATCAGAGCTTTGAGGCCTGTCTCAGCAAATTAGGGAGGCTTTCAGCAACTTAGACCCTGTTTCAAAATAGAAAATAAAATAGGGCTGGTGGTATAGATAGGAGGTAGAATGCCCCTGGGTTCAATCCCTAGTACCACTAAAATAAAAATAGGGCTGGAGGAGTAGGCTCAGAGGTAGAATGTTCCTGGGTTCAATCCTAAGCACCACAAAATAAAATAAAAAAGAAAAAGATATATGAGAAACTTCAATTCTCTCAACACAGGAATAACATTGGAATAGATGGTGTTCCAGTTAATGACTAATGATTACTGCATAAAATTTTCCTCAAAACTGGCTTAAAATATTCCAAGACCAAAAATATCAAGAAAAACAAAACCGAGTAAAGAAACAAACAAGAACCAATTGAACAAACCAAACACTGGGAACACTCACTTTGCTGTGACCGCAGCGCTGGCAACATCCAGGTGGCATCAGCTGGGAAGTCCAAGAGGCTGGAGCAGCCAGCGCCAAGATAGCGTACTTGCAAGGGCTGGCAGACGGGGCGGTGGGCACTGGTTGCAGTTGTCTCCTCTTCGTGGCACCTCTGGTTATTACCTCCCTCACAGCATGCTGTCTGCTCCCAAGAGTAGGAATTCCAGAAGAAGGAATGCTTGGAAGTCCCTAGTGTCACTGTTGCTAGACTAAACAGAGGCAGGGCACAGAGGCCACTGGTTCAAGGCACCATCTTTCTCTCTTTTGTTCTTTTGCAATGCTGGAGATGGAAACCAGGGCCTAATCTCAAGACACAAGCAATGGTAGATCACTGAGGACATTTTCATTCGTTATGAACAAGACACTGTACCCATGACACCATTATCATCGTTATTTTTATTTTATTTTATTTTTTTTGGTGGTACGGGGCATGGAACCCAGGGGCCTTCTACCTCCGGGCTACACTCTCAGACCTATTTATATTTTATTTGGAAACAGGGTCTCTCTCTCTCTTAACCCATCTGAGGCTGGCTTCGAACCTGTGCGATCCTCCTGTCTCAGCCTCCCAAGCGCGGGGATTACAAGCGTACGCCACCATGCCCGGCTTCATCATTATTTTTATGTGTGTGTAGTACCAGGGGTGAAACCCAGGGGCCTTCTACTTCCAGGCTATACCTCCAGACCTATTTTGTTTTATTTTATTTTATTGGTACACTATAGTTTCACATCATAATGTGGATCATATTGAAATTGGCATACATTCAGACTGCTTGGTGCTCTCTCCCCACCCGCTACCCCTCCCCCACAACAATGTGTGCCAGGTTAACCATGCTATATTCATACTTTTACACATATTCGGATGTAATTTCTTCATTAATCAACCTCAGCCTTCTTCCTCTCCTATCCTTCCATTCTAGCTTTGCTGAGGTTTCCCCTCCATTATCTGAAGTCCCTCTTTGTATATTCTGAATATCAGCCCTCTATCCGAGTGGTGGCTGGTAAAGATCTTCTCCCATTCTGTAGGCTTTCTCTTTAGGTTCTTGATGGTTTCCTTTGATGAGAAGAAACTTTTTAGTTTCATGCCATCCCACTTGTTAATTCTTGTTTTAATTTCCTGCACTTTGGAGGTCTTGTTGAGAAAGTTATGATCTGTGCTTATATGTTGGAGTGTTGAGCCTATGCCCTCCTCTAATAATTTCACAGTCTGGTCTAATTTCCAAGTCTTTGATCCATCTCAAATTGATTCCTGTGCACAGTGAGAGGTAAGGATTTAGCTCCATCTTTCTATAAATGGATAGCCAGTTCTCTCAGCAACATTTGTTGAAAAGGCTGTCTTTTCTCCAGCGTATGAGTTGGGCCCCTTTGTCAAAGATCAATTGATAATGAGTGTGTGGGTTTGTTTCTGTATCTTCTATTCTGTTCCCTTGGTCGGTGTGCCTGTTGTTGTGCCAATACCATGCTGTTTTAACTACTATTGCTCTGTAGTATAATTTGAAGTCAGGGATTGTGATACCTCCTGCATGGTTCTTATTGCTGAGAATTCCTTTGGCTATCTGGGTCTTTTTTTTTTTTTTTGGCGTGTCTGGGGATGGAACCTAGGGGCATTTGACCTCCGAGCTACACCCCCTGCTTTATTTTTTTGGTGGTACTGGGAGTGGAGCCCAGAGGCTTTCTACCTCCGGGCTATACTCCAAAACCTATTTTCTCTTTTATTTGGAAACAGGGTCTCACTAAGTTGCTGAGAGCCTCACTAAGTAGCTGAGGCTGGATTCAAACCTGTGTGATCCTCCTGTCTCAGCCTCCCAAGTACTGGGATTACAAGCGTGCACCACCACACCAGGCTTATTTTTATTCTTTATTTTGAAACAGGGTCTCACTAAGTTGCAGAGGGCCTCACTAAGTAGCTGAGGCTGGCTTTGAACCTGTGCAATCCTCCTGTCTCAGCCTCCCAAGTACTGGGATTACAAGCGTGCGCCACCACGCCCGGCTTATTCTGGGTCTTTTCTTTTTCCATATGAAATTCATGACTGATTTTTCTAGGTCTATGAAGAATGTTGTTGGTATGTTGATAGGAACTGCATTGAATCTGTAGATCATTTTTGGCAGAATGGCCATTTTGATGATATTTATTCTGCCTATCCATGAGCAAGGGAGATCTTTTCATCTTCCAAGTTCTTCTTCAATTTCTTTTTTTTTTAAATACATTTTTATTGGTGCATTGTAGTCATATATCAATGAGATAAAAAAAAAAACTTGTGGAGATATACATGCCCACATCACCCAATCAGCCCCTACCCAATCTCTAACCCCTTCCCTCCCCCTCCCTCCTACCCATGCTTAGATTTCTCATTGACTTTGATATGTTTAAGTACATAATGTGGTTTAAAGAGTTTCCCTTATTCTCCCTCGTACCCCCTCAGATATGTCACCTTCATTGCTCCTCTATAGGGTCCGTTCTTCATCTAGAGTTCCTCCTGTTACCCATTTCTCCCTAATATTTTGCACATTAAGAAAAGCATCTGATTTCTTATTTTTTTTTTGTGACTTTTCACTGTAAATGCCATAATTTTGCTCTCCCTTATGGCTAGGCAAAATTCCATTGTGTACATATCCCATAGTTTTGAAATCCACTCATCCGTTGAAGGACATCTTGGCTGGTTCCACAGTTTGGCAATGATGAACTGCGCAGCTATGAACATGGTTGTTCATGCATTAGTTTGGTATTTTGGTTTTCATTCTTTTTGGTAGATACCCAGAGGTGGTATTGCTGGATCATATGGTAAGTTCATTTTCCTTCTTCTGAGGATCTTCTATACTGTTCTCCAAAGTGGTTGCACCAACTTGCAATCCCACAACAATGTATTAGAGCTTCTATTTCTCCACACTTATTCCCACTTACTGAAAACCTGAAAGCCAGAAGGTAATTAACTTTGACAAGATGATCCACTCACAACCATTTTTTTAAATAGAGGTCACTTGGGTCTGGAAATCTGCTAAGAGATTATGTGAGGCAGCAAAAGCTTCTATTGCTTCCTGGCCACACAGTTGAAGAAACCTGCTGGCTCTTTGCTCTGAAGCAGGCCCCAGTTCCAGGCCTGCTGCGCAACAGGCTCTGGGCCCGGCCCACTGGCTCCAGACCCGGCCTTGCCCTGCGGCAGGCTCTGGTTCCTGTCACTGTGGGCATGACGTTTACAGAGGTTCCCGTTTTCCCCTCCACATATATTTTAGTAGGAGAAAACAGCACATGTCATTTGCAGAAGCTGAGAGCCCAGTTCTCTAGCAGCAATGGATTTTATCTCCCCACTGAAAGTGGAGGCTCACAGCCTCACCATGGAGAGCGAAATCCGCTGCTCCAGGCACACCCTGACCCTCAGCACAGCGCAGAGGGGCGAAGCAGCAATGAGCTGAGGTCTCCAGGGACACCCGGCGCAGCAATCAGCTCAGCAATATGGGCGGGGCTCTCTCCGACTTGCCCTGGACATTTTTCTTACATAGTGTGTTGTCTAGAATTTCTGCACATTTTAGAATTTCTCACTTTTAGAGAGATTTCTTCAAAAATTCAAGGTGGATTTGGTTGGATCTGTCTGTCTCTCTTGAATACTGGCTGCTGCCTTCTTGGTCTCTCCTAGAGTATGTTGTTGTTAAGTATTCCTGTGCATGTGTGGCAGGAGCAGTCTGCTTTCTGATCTCTTCTGAGATATCCCTCCAAAAATCACTTTTCTTGCAGTGGCAGGTGCCGCGCTACAGTCTTGCCTCTAATTCGGCCATTTTCTACTTTCTCTCCTATATTTCAGATAGGAAGTCATGACTGGAAATGTTTCTGTGTGTCGTCCCAATCAGCTATTAAATAAAAATTTGTTGTCCAGGGTTTCTCAGGGGATGCATATCCTATTCGGCTGCTGCTAACCATCACCGCTGCAGTCATGGTCACTTCCTCCCTCTTCAATATATATATATATATTTTTTTGGTGGTACTGGGGTTCCTGGAAGCCCTTCTACCTCCGGGCTACACTCCCAGGCCTATTTTTACATTTTTATTTGGAAACAGGGTCTCCTAAGCCAGTGCGTGTGGCTGGCTTCGAACCTGCGCGATCCTCCTGTCTCTGCCTCCCAAGTGCGGGGATTACAAGCGTGCGCCACCACGCCCACGCCCGGCTCCTCTTCAATATTTTTTATTTTTAAAATTTATTTTATTATTTATTTATTTATTTACTTATTTTTGGTGGTACTGGGGTTCCTGGAAGCCCTTCTACCTCCAGGCTACACTCCCAGACCTATTTTATACTTTTTTATTTTTTGGAAACAGGGTCTCTTAAGCCATCAGGGCTGGCTTCGAACCAGCATGATCTTCCTGTCTCCGCCTCCCAAGTGCGGGGATTACAAGCATGTGCCACCACTCCCAGCTATAATTTTTTAATAAAAGAAAACAGTACATGTCTTTTGTATGATTTGGGGGCCCAAGTACTTAGTAGCAATGTGTTTTATCTCCCCGCCGAGAGTGGAGGCTCACAGCTTCACCACGGAGAGCGGGTTCTGCTGCTCAGAGCACACCAGCCCCAGCGCTGCACAGAGGAGAATGGCAGCCAGGAGTGCCTTTGGCTTCTGGGATGCATGGTGGCAGCCGACCTGATTATGCAGGGCTCCATCTGATGTGCCCCGAACATTTTTCTTACATAGTATGTTGTCCAGAGTTCCTGAGCATGTGGGGCAGGAGAAGTCGTTTTGGGGGAGATTTTTCCAACAGTTCAAGGCAGGTTGGATTGGTTTTATCTACCTCTCCCAAATACTGGTTGCCACTGCCGCCGTCTCCACCTTCTTGGTCCGTCTCTTCTTTTTTATATTTTAGTTAGGAAGTCATGGTTATAAATGTCTCTATATATTGTCCTAATCAGATATTATATATTGTCCCAATCAGATATTAAACTGAAAGGTTTGAGCCGCTGCCCCGCAGGGGGCGGGGCCAGAAGCTAGGAGGCGGAGCCCTGTGATTCCCAGAGGAGACCAAGTCCCTCCATTTAAGGGAGCCTGTCTGCTACCTCAAGGAGAGAGGCCCGATAGAGACAGAGAGGAGCACTCTCCCCCACTAGCCCTCGCGGGCCCGCGGGGACTAGCGGTCGACTCTCCACGAATAAAGGCATCCATACCATCACCTATAATGGATTTCCACGTGTATCTGTGTGCCAATGGGACCCGCTGCATCTTTATTTATTAATCATAAACCAAAATCTGATGTCTGGGAGTTCTCAGAGGAATACCTGTTCTATTTGGCCACTGTCAGCTATTGTTGCTGGGGCTGGGGTCGCCACTGTGACCGTGGCTGCCGCCATCTTCTTCCACTGTCCCTTCAGTTTCTTTTTTTTAATGTTTTATAGTTTTCATTGTAGAGTTCTTTTACATCTTTGGTTAGGTTTATTCCTAGGTATTTTATTAGTTTTGAGGTTATTGTGAATGGAATCGTTTTCTTTTTTCTTTCATTGTGGATTCATATAGAAAAGCAACTGATTAAGAAACTGATTAAGAAACTGATTAGGTTGATTTTGTATCCTGCAACTTTGCCGAATTGGTTAGTCAGCTCCAGTAGTCTCTTGGTTGAGTTCTTTGGTTTTTCTAGATAAAGGATCATGTCATATGCAAACAAGGATAATTTTAATTCCTATTTTATTTTTTATTTGGAAATAGGGCCTCGATAAATAGCTGAGGCTATCCTTGAAACTGCGATCTTCCTGTCCCAGCCTCCCAAGTACTGGGATTACAAGTGTACGCCACCATGCCTGGCTCATCATTATTATTCGTATTCTCCTTTTTTTTTTTTTTTTGGTACTAAGGATTGAACCCAGGAGCATTCTATCTCTGGGCTACATCCCCAGCCCTATTTTTTTTAATTTTTTATTTGGAAACAAGGTCTTACTAAGTTGCAGAGGGCCGTGCTAAATTGCTGAGGCTGGTCTCAAACCTGTGATCCTCCTCTCTCAGCCTCCCAAGTACTGGGATTACAAGCGTACACCACCATACCTTGCTTATCATTATTATTATTGTTTGTGGTAGTGGGGATTGAGCCTGGGGGCATTCTACATCCAATCTATACCCTAATCCCTATTTTATTTTCATTTTAAAACAGGGTTTGCTAGGTTGCTGAGAGTCTCAATACTTGCTAAGGCTGTCCTCACACCTGTGATCCTCCTGTCTCAGCCTCCCAAGTACTGGGATTACAGATGTGGGCCACCATGCCTGGTTATCAAAATTTATGCACATGGTTATATACCTTACATGGCACCATTTATAGATAAGATAAATATAAATAAACATCAAGGTGCAGCGTTAAATCAGAATTGCATAAAATTAACTGTAATACATATTGTGCTCCTATAATCATCTTCTACCCACCAGCTCTCCTTGCTACTGATGAGCTCACATGTTGCAGATACCTGCTTAAAACTCCCTGCAATGCTCTCAGCTCCCCAGGAGCAGCTATTCTCTCCAGTGAACTGTGTACTACAATAAAAAGCAATCTCTTGACATTCTAGTGGTTTTAACCATCTTTTCATACATATAATATGCCAAATATATATCAGTGTTATCAGTAAGGCTTCATATCCATAGCAGGCTATTAGTAGTTAAGATCTAGGGTAGTCATGCTGAGAATGGTGGCACAGGCCTGCAGTCCCAGTACTTGGGAGGCTGAGACAGGAGGATCACAGGTTTGAGGCCAGCCTTAGCAACTCAGTGAAACTCTGTTTCAAAATAAAAAATAAAGCTGGCTGTGGTGGCGCACACTTGTGATCCCAGTACTTGGGAGGCCGAGACAGGATGATCTGGATACACGGTCAACCTCAGCTACTTAGTGAGGCCCTCTGCAACTTAGTGAGACCCTGTTTCAAAATAAAGAATAAAAAATAAGATTGAGGATTTAGCTCAATAGAATGCTTCTGAGTTCAATCCCCAGCACCACACACACACACACACAAAAAAAAAAATAAAATAAAAAATAATAAAGGCCGGGTGTGGTGGTACATACTTGTAATCCCAGTACTTGGGTTTTTTTTTTTTTTTTTTTTTGGTGGTACTGGGGGTGGAACCCAGAGGCTTTCTACATCTGAGCTATACTCCCAGACCTATTTTCTATATTTCATTTGGAAACAGGGTGTCACTAAGTTGCCAAGAACCTCACTAAGTAGCTGAGGCTGGCTTCGAACCTGTGCGATCCTCCTGTCTCAGCCTCCCAAGCGCAGGGATTACCAGCGTGCGCCACCACGCCTGGCATAATCCCAGTACTTGGAAGACTGAGACAGGAAGATCGCAGGTTCAAGGACAGCCTCAGCAACTTAACAAGACTCTCAGCAATTTAGCAAGATCCTATTTCCAAATAAAAAATAGAATAGGGGTAGGGGTGTAGCTGAGAGGTAGAATGCCTCTGGATTTCATTCCCAGTACCGCGCATATACACAAATAGGGCTGGGGTTATATCTTGGGAGTAGAATGGCCTTGGACTCAACTGGCAATACCAAAAAGGAAAGAAAAAAAAACTACTCATGTACTTGAGAGGCTGAGACAGGAAGATCGCAGGTTTGAGGACAGCCTCAGCAAATAGCGAGACTCTCATCAACCTAGTGAGACTCTGTTTCTAAATAAAAAAATAGAGCTGGGGATGTAGCTCAGAGGCAATGCCTCTGAGTTCAAACCTCAGTACCAAAAAAAAAAGAAAAGAAAGAAAAGAAAAGAGAAGAAAGAAAAAGAAAGAAAGAAAAAAAGGAAAAGAAATTTAGAAAATGTGCCAGGGTGGCCAGGTGTGGTGAAACACACTTGTAATCTCAGTACTTGGGAGGCTGAGACAGGAGGATTGTAGGTTCGCGGTTAGCCTCAGCTACTTAATGGGGCCCTCCACAACTTAGTGAGACCCTGTTTTAAAATTAAGAATAGCCGGGTGTGGTGGCGCACGCTTGTAATCCCAGCATTTGGGAGACTGAGACCGGAGGATCGTGGTTTGCGGACAGCCTCAGCTACTTAGTGAAGCCCTCTGCAACTTAGTGAGACCCTGTTTCAAAAAAACAAAGAATAAAAATAGGGCAGGGACTGTAGCTCGGAGGTTGAATTGCCTGGGTTCCATCCCCAGACCTGCAAAAAAAAAAAAAAAAGAATAAAATATAGGACTACGGGTGTAGCTCAGAGGTAGAATGCGAGAGGGAGGGAGAGAGAGAGAGAGAGAGAGAGGGAGAGGGAGAGGGAGAGGGAGAGGGAGAGGGAGAGGGAGAGGGAGAGGGAGAGGGAGAGGGAGAGGGAGAGGGAGAGGGAGAGGGAGAGGGAGAGGGAGAGGGAGAGGGAGAGGGAGAGGAGAAAATGTGCCAGGGGAGCAGGTCGTGGTGGTGCACACTTGTAATCCCAGCCTTTGGGAGGCTGAGACAGGAGGATTGCAGTTTGAGGACAGCCTCAACAACTTAGTGAGGCCCTTTGCAAGTCAGTGAGACTCTGTTTCAAAATAAAGAATAAAAAGTAGGGCTGGGGGTGTAGCTCGGAGGTAGAATGCTCCTGGGTTCCATCCCCAGTACCCGAAAAGAAAAAAAAGAAAGAAAAAGAAAATGTATCAGGGAGCTGTGTGTGGTGGTACATACCTGTAATCCCAGTCCTTGGGAGGCTGAGACAGGAGGATCACAGGTTCAAAGCCAGCCTCAGCAATTTAGGGAGACTCTCAGCAACTTAGCAAGACTCGTTTCCAAATAAAAAATAAAATAGGGCTAGTAGTATTTCTTGGAGGAGGTAGAATGCCCTGGGGTTCCTGGAAACCCTTCTACCTCCGGGCTACACTCCCAGACCTATTTTTATATATTTTTGTATTTGGAAACAGGGTCTCTAAAGCCAGCGCGGCTGGCTTCGAACCTGCGCGATCCTCCTGTCTCCGCCTCCCAAGCGCGGGGATTACAAGCGTGCGCCACCACGCCCGGCCTTTGCTCACATGTCTAATAGCAACCACACCAAAAAATACCAAAGAAAAAAAGCAAGAGCTCTTATTATATATAATGTATAATATCAAGTTTCACTAAGCAAGGTATCAGGTCTGTGCTCCTCTTCTCAGCTGGGTCTTAGATGGAGGAGCACACATTTGTCTTATTCTTTGCTGGCAAACCAGGCTGTAGCAGGTGGTATCTTAGTGTCAGTGGCTGTGGTGTTAAGTCCTGCAGATACACCCAACATTTTTTAGGGAGGTGTTGTTCTCTACCCTTGTAAGGGGTTTGTGTGTGTGTGTGTGTGTGTGTGTGTATTACTGGAGATTGAGCCCAGAAGCATTCTACCTTTGAGATATACCTCCAACCTTATTTTTTCTTTTCTTTCTTTCTTTCTTTCTTTCTTTCTTTCTTTCTTTCCTCCCTCTTTCTTTCTTTCTTTCTTTCTTTCTTTCTTTCTTTCTTTCTTCTTTCTTTCCTCCCTCTTTCTTTCTTTCTTTCTTTCTTTCTTTCTTTCTTTCTTTCGTACTGGGGATGGAATCCAGGGGCATTCTACCTCTGGGCTATACTCCCAGACCTATTGACCTATTTTTGTATTTTATTAGAAACAGGGTCTCACTAAGTTGCTGAGAGCCTCACTCAGTAGCTGAGGCTGGCTTCGAACTTATGCGATCCTCCTGTCTCAGCCTCCCAAGCGCTGGGATTACAAGCGTGTGCCACCACGCCCGGCTCTATTCTTTATTTTAGAAACAGGGTCTCACTAAGGTATGGAGGGTCTCACTAAGCAGTTGAGGCTGGCTGCTAACCTGTGATCCTCTTGTCTCAGCCTCCCAAGTACTGAGATTACAAGCATGTGCCACCACACCCAGCTACCATCAACTTTCTTATTTTTTGTTTTGAAATAGAGTCTTGCTAAATTGTTGAGGCTGGCCTTGATCCTCCTTCCTCAGGCTCCAGTCAACCGGGATTGTAAGGAGTATGTCACCCTGTCCCTGGCTTTTGGTAGTTCTTGATTTCAGGGTATGAGCTTTAGTAGCCAGGGAAGAACTTTTACTACCAGACTGAATTAACACAACTACTATTCGAGGAAATTGTCCAGGAAGAAGAATTTGCAAATCACCTTATTGTTTATTTCAGGAACTTCCTTAAAATCCGCTCATCCAAGCCGGGCATGTGGTGGCTCATGCCTGTAACCCCAGTACTTGGGAGGCTGAGAGAAGAGAATTGCAGGTTCAAAGTCAGCCTCAGCAACTTAGTGAGGCTCTTAGCAATTTAGCAAGACCCTGTTTCCAAATAAAAAATAAAATAGGAGCCGGGCATGGTGGCGCACACTTGTAATCCCAGTACTTGGGAGGATGAGACAGGAGGATCTCAGGTTCGCGGCCAGCCTCAGCTACTTAATGAGGCCTTCTGCAACTCAGTGAGACCCTGTTTCAAAATAAAGAATAAAAAATAGGGCTGGGAGTGGAGCTTAGAGGTAGAATGCCTCTGGGTTACATCCCCAGTACTGCAAAAAAATAGGGGGTGGTGGCTAGGCTACAGCCCAGAGGTAGGAGGCCCTTGGGTTCCACTCCCATTAACTGTCCCTCAAGCACACACTCCACTCATCCAAATGGTAGATGATTCAAGGCCAGTGCACGGTAATTTAGCAAGACCCTGTCTCAGAATTTAAAAAAAAAAAAAAAGCCAGGCGTGGTGGCGCACGCTTGTAATCCCTGTGCTTGGGAGGCAGAGACAGGAGGATCGCGCAGGTTCGAAGCCAGCCTCAGCTACTTAGTGAGGCTCTCAGCAACTTAGTGAGACCCTGTTTCCAAATAAAATAGAAAATAGGTCTGGGAGTGTAGCCCGGAGGTAGAAAGCCCCTGGGTTCCATACCCAGTACCACCAAAAAATAAAGAATAAAAAATTAGGTTGGGGGTGTCTCTCAGAGGTAGAATGCCCCTGGGTTTCACACACACACACACACACACACACACACACACACACACACACAGTCTGCCTGTAACTCCTCCTTCTCTGAAGCTTTTAAGGCTCTTGGCAAGGTGGAGGGTGGAGATCTTCCAGACTACAGGCACCAATGTTGGATCAACAGGTAACCTTGGTGGCCTCCTAGAAGAATAGGAGTCAAAGGGGGCCCATTGTTTTCTGTTCAGAGTTTTTTGTTTCCGGTACTAGGGATTGAACCCCGGGGTGCTAAATTGCACCCAACCCTATTTTATTTTTATTTTGAAATAGGGCCTCTTTACTAAGTTGCTGAGGCCAGCCTCAAACCTGAGATCCTCCTGTCTCAACCTCCCAATACTGGGGTTACAGGTGTGCCATCATGCCCTATTCTATTGGGGGGTCTTTTTTTATGGTACTGAGGATGGAACCCAGGGGCATTCTACCTCCGAGCTATACCACCAGCCCTATTTTTTATTTTCTATTTTGAAACAGGGTCTCACTGACTTGCAAAGGGCCTCACTAAGTAGCTGAGGCTGTCCTTGAATTGTGATCCTCCTGTCTCAGTCTCCCAAATGCTGGGATTATAAGCGTGCGCCACCATGCTCGGCTTTCTCTTGGGGGTCTTAATTGTGAAACCTGAAAACAACATAACTTCCTAGCCTTGTACTAAACAGTACTACCAGGAGCAAATAGGCCTTCCTGTTCGCATGGTAAACAATTCTGGGTCCAGGTAGACTTTCCCATTCAGATGTCAAACAATACTGGGAACTAGAAAAGTAAATTAGCTTCTGGCACCAGGAAATCCTTGCTCCAGGAAGATAAGGCCCAGACCCAATGCCTGCTGAACTTGCTTTGGAGTCTCTGCTGTGCCCACCAATCCCAAACAATCCAATCATAAACTCCTGTGGACCAAAGGTTCCCTCCCACCCTGAAACTCCTGAGCTCTAAGGCTCTGGACACTTCCTCGCCTGGTGCCCTTGCTGGCTTCACTATCCTTTCTCACTGCAGTGAGTCTCATAAACTCAGCTTGCTGTCACCCACAGATTTTTCTGGTGGTCATTTTGGGGAGTCTGCAGCCAACAACTGAATTGGGAAAATGGGGTCAGAGATTCTCCTCAGCCCCTCTAGTGGCCCTGGTGGCTGCTGGTAGGTAGGACTGTATGTTGTGTTTGGTCCCAATTTAATTAGCAAAAGGTCCAGAATAGTGTCCAAAGCTAGATGGCCACGGAACAGGGACAGAGAGAGCGCCGCAGATCACCCATTCTCAGCCAGGCAGAGCCTCCCATGTCTGGGAGAAGCGCTTTCCTTGTTATCTGCAGTGCTTACTTGGCTGTCCTCCTTACATGAAAGCTTCCATCACCTCATGAAAGGTAAGAACAATTTGGTCTACAAGGGCATGCCTTGTTTCTGTCGCCTGGGCTGTACCTGAGAGCCTGCAGTGGCCTTCTTTCTTTTCTTCTCTGTCTCCTCTTCTCTCTCTTCTTCCTCCTCTTCCTCTTCCTCCCAGTTCTTTCTATGTTACCCAGGTTGGCCTTGAACTCCTGGGCCTGTCGTCCTCCTGTGTCAGCTTCCTGACTACAGGAGTATGTTGATGGTCTTTTGCAGAAAATATTTATTATTATTATTATTATTATTATTATTATTAGTAGTAGTAGTAGTAGTAGTAGTAATATTATGTGCTGGGGATTGAGCCCAGTCTCAAGCATAGCATACTAAGTGTAAGCTCTGCCAATCAACTAAACCCCATGAGAAGCCAAGCATGGTGGCATACACCTGTAATCTGGGAGGCTGAGACAAGAAGATCACAGGTTCAGTACTACCCTCAGCAACCTAGTGAGACCATGTTTCCAAATAAATAATAAAATATGACTGGAGTTATAGCCCAGAGGTAGAAGACACCTGGGTTCCACTCCCAGTACCCCCACCTAACAAAAGACCCAGCAGAAAATATTTAAATGTTAAAAGATAATTCCATATGGTGGAAATACACCTGAAATCCTAGTATTTGGGAGGCTGAGACAGGAGGATTGAAGGTTCAAGGAAAACCTCAGCAAGTAGTGAGACTCAGAAACCTAGTGAGACAGACCCTGTCTCAAAAAAAAAAAAAAAAGAGGGCTAGAAGTGTAACTCAGAGATAAGATGCCCTTGGGTTCAGTCCCCAGTACCACAACAAAAAGAAAGAAAAGAAAGATAAACTCATACTAGAAGAAAGACATGAGAGAGAGAGAGAAATAGAGAGAAAGAAAGAAAGAGGGAAGGAGAGGAGAGGAGAAGAGAGGAGAGGAGAGGGGAGGGAAGGGGAGGAGATGAGAGAGTTACTGGAGATTGAACCCTGATCCCCAGGATGTCCTACCTCTGATCTATATCTTCAGCACTAATTTTTAATTTTGTGTGTGTATGTCTGTATGGTGCTTAGGATTGACCCAGGGACATTCTACCTCTGAGCAACATCCCCAGCCCTACTTTATTTTCCCTTTTTATTTTAGTTTTTGTTTTAGTACTGAGGATTGAACCCAGAAGCATTTTACCTCCAAGCCCTACCCCCAGTCCTTTTTATGTCTTATTTTATTTTATTCTTTACTTTTTTTTGTGGTACTGGGGGGTGGAACTCAGGGGCTTTTCTACCTCCAGGCTATACTCCCAGACCTATTTTATACTTTATTTGGAAACAGGGTCTCAATAAGTTGCTGAGAGCCTCACTAAGTAGCTGAGGCTGGATTCGAACCTGTGTGATCCTCCTGTCTCAGCCTCCCAAGCGCGGGGATTACAAGCATGCACCATCATGCCTGGCCTTTTATTATTATTATTATTATTATTATTATTATTATTATTATTATTATTATTTTGGTGGTACTGGGGTTCCTGGAAACCCTTCTACCTCTGGACTACACTTCCAGACCTATCTTTTTTTTTTTTTTAATTTGGAAACAGGGTCACTTAAGCCAGCGCAGCTGGCTTCGAAACCTGTGTGATCCTCCTGTCTCCGCCTCCCAAGCGCGGGGATTACAAGCGTGCGCCACCATGCCCGGCTTTTATGTCTTATTTTAAAACAGGGAGTCACTAAGTTGCTGAAAGTCTTGCTAAACTGTTAAGGCTATCCTCAAACCTGAGATTTCCTGACTCAGCCTCCCAAATACTAGGATTACAGGCATGTACCACCATTCCCGGCTTGTTTTTTTATTTTGAAACAGGGTCTTGCTAAATTGCTGAGAGCCTTACTAAATTGCTGAGGCACAGCCCTAGTTTTATTAAACTTAATTAATTAATTAATATTTTGGTGGTACTGGGGTTCCTGGAAACCCTTCGACCTCCGGGCTACATTCCCAGTACCTATTTTTATACTTTTTTTTTTTAAATTTGGAAACAGGGTCTCTTAAGCCAGCAAGGTTGGCTTCGAACCTGCGCAAACCTTGAGCCTCCCAAGCGTGGGGATTACAAGCGTGGCCACCACGCTTGGCATTATATTTTATTCTGAAATGGGTTTTGCGAAGTTGCTTAGGGCCTTACTAAATTGCTCAAGCTGCCCCAAACCCACAATCTTCCTGTCTCAGCCTCCCAAGTACTGGGATTACAGTCATGCGGCATTGTGTCTGGTTTATGAGGGGAATTTTTTTTTTGTGTGTGTGTGTGTGTGTGGTACTGGGGATGGAACCCAGGGGCTTTTCTACCTCCAGACTATACTCCTAGACCTATTTTATACTTTATTTGGAAACAGGGTCTCACTAAGTTGCCAAGAGCCTCATGAAGTTGCTAAGGCTGGCTTTGAACCTGTGCAATCCTCCTGTCTCAGCCTCCCAAGCGCGGGGATTACAAGTGTGCGCCACCAGGCCTGGCATGAGGAAAAATTTGTTTTAATCTTTTTGTGGTGCTGGGGATTGAACCCAGGACACTCTAACCCTGAACTACACCCCCAGCCCTATTTTATTTTATTTTTTGTTTGCAGCTGAGTCTCACTAAGAAGCAGAAGGTTTCACTAAATTGCTGAGGCTGGCTGTGAAACTGTGATCATCCTTTTCTCAGCGTCCCAAGTACTGGGATTACAAGCCTGCACCACCACACAGGCAGAGCAGATATTTTTTACAGGGACAGCTGGAGTCAGGCTTGGTGGCACACCAACCCCAGGGTTTGGGAGGCTGAGAGAGGAGGATCAGATTACAGGTTCGAGGACAACCTCAGGAAACCAGTAAGAATCTATTTCAAAATAAAGAATAAAATAGGGCTTGGGGTGTGGCTTTGAGGTAGAATGCCCTTGGCTTCAATCTCTACCACTAATAAATAAAAATAAATGAGTGAATGAGTGAATGGAACATCACATCTGAAGCCCAGTGTGGTAGCACATGCCTTGTACTTGGGAGGCTGAGACAAGAGGATCGTAGGTTCGAGGCCGGTGCACAGTAACTTAGTGAGACTGTTACAGACAAAAAATAAAAAGGGCTCAGAGGTAGAGCTCCCTTGAGTTTAATCCCTAGTACAAAAAATAAAAAAAATAAATAAAAGGAAAAGCTTGAGGGTTTTTTTGTTTTGCTTTGTTTTTTAAGCAGGCTCTAGAAATGTTCAGGATAGTCAAAACAAGAATGCAACATGGTGGTGAGTACCAGTGCCTCTTCCTGGAGGCTGGCTCTGCTGCTGCCTGGCTCAATGGTTGCCTTAGAAACAGGCTCAAAGAGGGGGAGTCAGTTCTCTGAGGCGGCCATTAAGGCAGTGACTCAGCAGAAAAGCCAACTCAAGAGGGAGGCCGCCATCCGCTTTCATTCTGTCCTAGCAGAACAACAGCAAGGGCATAATTTCTTTCCACGTGACACTGGCAGTTCTTTGTGAGATGCTGTAAAATAAAGGGGGCAGGAGGAAGTGAACCTCTCTTCTAGGCTCTCACTCGGGGAGCAGCGCAGCCCTGCTCCCCGTCCCTCCGCCTCGCTGTCCTGGGGCTCTACTTAATATGCGTCCTCTCGTCGCAGCTTCGTGGTCCACCCTCCCGCCGACAGGCAAGGCAAGCTTCCTCTCTCCAGGGCTTGCTCAACGTTGCCACAGCAACTGGTGTCCGACAGACCACAAGCATGGCTTTTGCAGATTTTTATTAGAAGAAGGAGGAGGAAAAAGCAAACATCACTCGAGGTGGCGTTGAATAGGATTCATAAATTCAGCTGAGGGACACAAGTTGGATGTGACGCCATCCTGGCTTGCCGGGGAACAGAGGAGGCTAAGTACAGCAAAGGGAACATTTAACAAGCGAGATGGGAAGGGTCAAGATAAATTAGATCTGTGCTTCATGTTCAAGTCCACCCACATGGAGCCGGGACGCGGACCGTCCCCTCCCCCTAGAGACTGGAGGCCAGGGCCCTGGATATGTAGACAGATTGACAGGAGAAATATAAAGCTTGGGAGATGACACGATGCGTTGGTCATTCGGTGTTGGGGTATAGGGGAGAAAAGGAGAGGAATCAATAATGTATGGAGACTAAAAGGATTTCTCGTTTTTGAATGTGGTACTGGGAATGGAACCCAGAGGCATTCTACCTCTGAGCTACATACCCCCCAGCCTTATTTTAAACTTTTCTTTATTTAATATTTTCCTATGGTACTGGGGATTAAATTCAGGGGCATTCTACCTCCAAGCTACACCTCCAGCCCCATTTTTATTCTTTATCTGGAAAAGGGATCTCACTAAGTTGCAGAGGGCCTCACTAAGTAGCTGAGGCTGGCCAGGAACCTGCTATCCTCCTGTCTCAGCCTCGCAAGTATGGGGATTACAAGTGTGAGCCACTGTACTCAGTTCTAAAACACACACACACACACATACACACACATATATATATTTTTACACACACACACACACACACACACACACACACACACACACACATATATATATTTTTTTTTTTGGTGGTACTGGGGTTCCTGAAAGCCCTTCTACCTCCAGGCTACACTTATACTCCCAGACATATTTTATACTTTTTAAATTTTGGAAACAGGGTCTCTTAAGGCAGTGCGGCTGGCTTCGAACCTGTGTGATCCTCCTGTCTCTGCCTCCCAAGTGCGGGGATTACAAGCGTGCGCCACCACGCCCGGCTATAATACATATTTTTAAAAACTGTTTAATAGCTGGGCGTGGTGGCGCACGCTTGTAATCCCCGCACTTGGGAGGCTGAGACAGAAGGATCTCACAGGTTCGAAGCCAGCCTCAGCTACTGAGTGAGGCTCTCTGCAACTTAGTGAGACCGTTTCCAAATAAAGTATAAAATGGGTCTGGGAGTATAGCCCGGAGGTAGAAAGCCTCTAGGTTCCACCTCTAGTACCACCAAAAATAAAAAAAATAAAAAAATAAAAATAAAAACTGTTTGATGGTACTGGAAAACATTCAACACAGGCATGGCTTAAGGCACTTGTTCTCCCAAAGACAGAGGGTAGGGGGGAAACAAGCAGTATTTGCAGAAATACTGACCGAAAATTTTCCCAAGCTGACAAAACATTTCTTTTTTTTTTTCTTGTAGTACTAGAGATTGAGCCCAGGGTCATTCTACCTCCGAGATATGCCCCCATCCCTATTTTTTTATTCTTTATTTTGAACAGGGTCTCACTAAGTTGCAGAGAGCCTCACTAAGTAGCTGAGGCTGTCCACAAACCTTCAATCCTCCTGTCTCAGCCTCCCAAGTACTAACAGATACCTTTGGCAACTTAGAGAGATCCTGTATCACCATGCCCAGCTTGACAAAAAATTTCAAACCACAGATTCAAGAAGGTTTGTGACCATTAAGTAGGATAACTATCAAGACAATCACATTAAGTATATCACAGTTAACATGGTCCAAGGGGTGGTGGCACATGCCTGTAATCCCAGTACTTGGGAGCCTGAGACTGGAGGCAATTTGGAAGCCAGTCTCAACAATTTTTTTTTTTTTTTGGTGGTACTGGGGTTCCTGGAAGCCCTTCTACCTCCGGGCTACACTCCCAGACCTATTTTATATTTTTGAAACAGGGTCTCTTACGCCAGCGCGGCTGGCTTCGAACCTGCGTGATCCTCCTGTCTCCGCCTCCCAAGCGCGGGGATTACAAGCGTGCGCCACCACACCCGGCCAGTCTCAACAATTTAACGAGACCCTGTTTTCCAGTGTAGCTCAGAAATGGAATGTCCCTGGGTTCAATCCTTACCCCCACCCCACACACACACTCTTAAAAAAAGTCAGCCAGAGGTTTGGTGCATTGGCGTACACTTGCAATCTCAGCACTTGGGAAGCTGAGACAGGAGGATTACAAGTTCAAGGATAGCCTCAGCAACATAGGGATACCCTGTCTCAAAATAAAAAATAAAAAGGGCTGGGGATATAACTGAGTGGTAAAGTGCCTCTGGGTTCAACCATCAGTACTGAGGGGTGGGGGGAATAGCAGCCAGAGGGAAAAAGACTAAACTAACTTTTTCTTTCTTTCTTTCTTTCTTTCTTTCTTTCTTTCTTTCTTTCTTTCTTTCTTTCTTTGTCTCCTTTTTTTTGTGGTACTAGGGATGGAACTCAGGGGCCTTCTACCTCTGGGATACACTCCAGGACCTTTTTTTATATTTTATTTGGAAACAGGGTCTCACTAAGTTGCTGAGAGCCTCAGTAAGTAGCTGAGGCTGGCTTCGAACCTGTGAGATCCTCCTGTCTCAGCCTCCCAAGTATTGGGACTACAAGTGTGTGCCACCACGCCCGGCCAAAAAAGACTAAAATTTCAACACAAATAATGGAAGATAGCTGGGCATGGTAGCACAAGCCTGTAATGCCAGTACTTGGGAGGCTGAGAAAGAAGAATCACAGGTTTGAGGATAGCCTCAGCAATTTAGTGAGACCCCTAGCAATTTAAAGAGATTCTGTTTCAAAATAAAAAAAATAGGGCTGGGGGAGCCAAGCATAGTAGTATATACATGTAGTTCCAGTATTTGGAAGGCTAAGATAGAACTGCAGGTTAAAGGCCAACTTCAGCAATTTAGTGAGACCCTGAAGAATTTAGTGAGAAGCTGAGTGTGGTGGCGCACGCTTGTAACCCCAGCATTTGGGAGGCTGAGACAAGGAGGATCACAGTTCGCCAACAGCCTCAGCTATTTAGTGAGGCCCTTTGCAACTCAGTGAGACCCTATTTCAAAATAAAGAATAAAAATAGGGTTGAGGGTATAGCTCAGAGGTAGAGTGCTCCTGGATTCCATCCCCAGTACTGCAGAAAAAAAAAAAGAATTTAGCAAGACGTGTTTCAAAATAAAAAGGAGCTGAATGTGGTGGTACATGAAGGTAATCCCAATACCTAGGAGGCTGAGACAGGAGAATCGTCGGTTTGAGGATACCCTCAGCAATTTAGCAGATACCTTTGGCAACTTAGAGAGATCCTGTTCAAAAATTAAATGAAATAGGACTGAAGTTTAGCTCAGAGGTAGAATGCCCCTGAGTTTAATTCCCAGTACTGCAAAATAAATAAACTTATTCTTTAGTTTGAAAAGGGTCTAAGTTTTGGAGGGCCTCACAAATTGCTGAGGCTGGCTGAGAACCTGTGATCCTCCTGTCTCAGCCTCCCAAGTACTGGGATTACAAGCGTGTGCCACCACACCTGGCTGAATGCTAACTTTAAACTTGCTAAAAAAAAAAAACTACCAACTTAGATTTCATAGCAAAGTATCATTTAAAAATGAAGGCAAGAGCCAGGCGTGGTGGCACATGCTTGTAATCCCAGCATTCGGGAGGCTGAGATAGGAGGATCACGATTTGAAGACAGCCTCAGCTACTATTTAGTGAAGCCCTTTGCAACTCAGTAGAACCCTGTTTCAAAATAAAAAATAGGGCTGGGATATAGCTCAGAGGTAGAATGCCCCTGGGTCCCATCCCCAGTACTGCAAAAATACATACATACATACATACATACATATATACATACATACATACATAAAATAAAAATTAAGTCAAGTAAGCCAGGCATGGTGGCACACACTTTGTAATCCTGGTACTTGGGAGGCTGAAATAAGAGGATTGCAGGTTGAAAGCCAGCCTCAGCAATTTAGTGAGGCTCTCAGAAACTTAGTGAGACCCTGTTTCCAAATAAAAAATAAAAACAGGAAGCCGGCTATGGTGGCGCACGCTTGCAATCCCAGCAATTTGGGAGGCTGAAACCAGAGGGTCACGGTTTGTGGACAGCCTCAGCTACTTAGTGAGGCCCTCCACAACTTAGTGAGACCCTGTTCCAAGAGAAAGAATAAAAAATAGGGCAGGGGGTGTAGCTCAGAAGCCGAATACCCCTGGGTTCCATCCCCAGACCCGAAAAAAAAAAAGGTCTTGGGGTGTAACCTGGAGGAAGCCTCTGGGTTCAGTACTTGGGAGGTCGAGACTGAAGGGTTGCAGGTTCATGGTCAGCCTCAGCAACTTAGTGAGATCCTCCATAACTTAGTGAAACCCTGTTTCAAAATAAAAAATAAAAAGTGCTGGGGGTGTAGCTCGTAGGTAGAATGCCCATGGGTTCCATCCCTAGTTCAGGGAAACCCCAACTGAACAAAACAATAATGAACCAAAGGACCAACCAGTCAAAGAAAGAAAGAAAAATCAAACCAAACTAAAGGTAACAGTTTCCACCTGCTAGAATGGCTATACTCGAGGGATGGATGGCTAAGTGCGGGCACCGGCAAGTTGGAACCCTCAGTTACTGCTGCTGGAAATGGAATATGGTGCAGCCACTTTGAAAGATCTTCAAAATGTTGCATGGGAAGCCGAACATGGTAGCACATGCTTGTAATCTCAATACTTGGGAAGCTGAGAGAGGAGGATTGCAGGTTCACAGCCAGCCTCAGCTTCTAAGTGAGGCTCTCCACAACTCAGTGAGACCCTGTTTCAAAAAAGTAAAAAGACAGCTGGGCGTGGTGGCGCACGCTTGTAATCCCAGCGCTTGAGAGGCTGAGACAAGAGGATTCCACAGGTTCAAAGCCAGCCTCAGCTACTTAGTGAGGCTCTCAGCAATTTAGTGAGACCCTGTTTCCAAATAAAGTATAAAATAGGTCTGGGAGTAGAACCCAGAGGTAGAAAAGCCCCCGGGTTCCACCCTCAGTACCACACCAAAAAAAAAGTAAAAAGACTAAAGAACAGGGCTGGGGGTGTAGCTCAGAGGTACAGTGTCCCCTGGGTTCCATCCCTAGTATCATGAAAAATTAAAATTAAAATTAAAAAAAGGCCGGGCGTGGTGGTGCACGCTTGTAATCCCCACGCTTGGGAGGCTGAGACAGGAGGGTCGCACAGGTTCGAAGTCAGCCTCAGCTACTTAGTGAGGCTCTCAGCAACTTAGTGAGACCCTGTTTCCAAATAAAATATTAAAAAATAAATAAAATTTAAAAAAGAACAACAACAACAACAACAAAATAGGGCTGGGAGTGTAGCTTGGAGTTAAATGCCCCTAGGTTCAATCCTCAGAATCACAATAAAAAAGCAATAAAATAGGACTGGAGGTATAGCTCAGAGGTAGAATTCTGCTAGGTTCAATCTCCAGTAACACACACACACACACACACACACACACACACACACACACGGATAATGCTCAGGGTTAGAGCACTTGCCTGGCATCTTCCAGGCCCTGGGTTCCATCCTCAGCACCACAAAAACAAACCTTATATCTAAGTTACTGTATAACTCAGAATTCGGCTCCTGCCAGCCATGGTGGTACTGCCAGTAATCTAGTACTTGGGAGGCTGAGACAGGAAGATTACAGTTTTGAGGCCAGCCTCAGCAACCTAGCCAGACCCTATTTCTTTTTTCTTTTCTTCTTCTTTTTTGTCATACTGGGGAATTTAATCCTGGGACATTCTATTTCTGAGCTATAGTCCCAGCCATATTTTATATTTTACTTTAAAACTGGGTCTCAACATATTGCTGAGAGCCTTGCTAAGTTGCTGAGGCTGGTCTTGAAACTATGATCCTCCTGTTTCAGTCTCCCAAGTGCCAGGATTACAGGTGTGTGTCACCATGCCCTGCTTGAGGCCCTGTTTCAAAATAAGAGCTGGGAGTATAGCTCAGAGGTAGAATGCCTCTGGATCTAATCTCCAGTACCAAAAACAAAACAAAACAAGACAGAGTTAAGCACAAATATTTATAGCAGCACTACTGACAGTATTCCCCATATCAAAACAACACACATGTCCATCAATAGAGGAGAGAATAATCAAAATGTGCTCCATCCATAAGTGCAATGAAATATTATCCAGCCAGACAAAGGAATGAAAGTCGGTCATGGTGGTGTGTACCTGTCATTCCAGTATTTGGGAGGCTGAGCCAAGAGGATTGCAGGTTCGTGGCGAGCCTCAGCAATTTAGTGAGACTCTCTGCAACTTAGTGAGACTCTATCAAAATAAAAAAGGGCTGGGGGTATAACTCTGAGGTAGAATGCTCCTGAATTCTATCCCCAGTACCACAAATATAAAAAGGCGCTGAGTGAAAGAAGACAAAGATCAGCCCAGAGTAGGTAAATCTGTGTGTGTGTGTGTGTGGTATGAGGGATGGAACTCTGGGGCATCCTACCTCTGAGCTACACCCTCATCCCTATTTTATTTTGAAATAGGGTTTCACTAAGTTGCCATGGGCTTAAATTTTTTTTTTTTTTTTTTTTTTTTTTGGTGGTACTGGGGTTCCTGGAAACCCTTCTACCTCTGGGATACATGCCCAGACCTATTTTTTTTTTTTTTTGAAACAGGGTCTCTTAAGCCAGCACGGCTGGCTTCGAAGCTGCGCGATCCTCCTGTCCCTGCCTCCCAAGCGAGGGGATTACAAGCGTGCGCCACCACGCCCGGCCTTTAAATTTCTGAGAATGCCGGGCGTGGTGGTGCACGCTTGTAATCCCAGCATTCGGGAGGCTGAGACCTGGAGGATACGGTTAGCGGACAGCCTCAGCTACTTCGTGAGGCCCTCTGCAACTCAGTGAGACCCGCTTTCAAAATAAAGAATAAAAAATAGGGCAGGGGGTGTAGCTCGGAGGTCGAATGCCCCTGGGTTCCATCTCCAGACCCGCAAAAAATAAATAAATAAATAAATAAATAAATAAATAAATAAATAAATTTCTGAGAATGACAACAAACCTGCAATCCTCCTGTCTCTGCCTCCCAAGTACTGGAGTGACAGGCGTGTGCCACCATGCCCAGACAATACCCACCCTCTTAATACACACATGAAAGAGACATGTTTTCTACTGTGTTGTTGAATTCACAGAATATTATTTCAAGCTGGGCGTGGTGGCACATGCTCGTAATGCCTGTACATGGGAGTCTGAGACAGGAGGGTTGCAGGTTCTCGGCTAGCCTCAGCTACTTAGTGAGGACCTCTGTGACTTGGAGAGACCCTGTTTTAAAATAAAAAATAAAATAGGGCTGAGGGTGTAGCTCAGAGGTAGAATTCCCCTGGCTTCAATCCACCCCCCAACAATGTTATTCAAAATATACTGTCTCCCATGCTGAGAACCACGGAGGATCTTGGGTACTGTTTGTGGGATCAGTTAAGGTCCCAAAACTGCTGAGGCTGGCTGTTTGCTCATATTCTTCAATCTCTCCCAGTGGGATGATGTTATCATCTTGTTATTTGCTTGACCCTATTTTCTGCCAGGAAATAAAGTAATCTGAGAAAGTGAGGGACAGGGAGCAGGAAGAGGAGAAGCAGATCTATGGTGGAAGAACAGATGTCCAGGAAGGCATGGGAAGCCCTAGAAAGGGTATATATGTGGGTAAATATAAGTAAAAAAGACTGGCAAAGCCAGGCGCAGTGGCACACGCTTGTAATCCCAGCGCTTGGGAGGTGGAGACAGGAGGATCACGCCGGTTCGAAGCCAGCCGCGCTGGCCTAAGAGACCCTGTTTCCATATAAAATATAAAAAAATAGGTCTGGGAGTGTATCCCGGAGGTAGAAGGGCTTCCAGGAACCCCAGTACCACCAAAAATAAAATAAAATAAAATAAAATAAAATAAAATAGGGCCAGGCGTGGTGGTGCACGCTTGTAATCCCTGCGCTTGGGAGGCAGAGATAGGAGGATTGCGCTGGTTTGAAGCCAGCCTTGCTGGTTTAAGAGACCCTGTTTCCAAATAAAAAATATTAAAAAAAAATAGGTCTGGGAGTGAAGCGCAAAGGTAGAAGGGTTTCCAGGAACTCCAGTACCACCCCCCCACACACACACAAAGACTGGCAAAACAACACCAGTAATATCTTTTGGGGTCTGAAATCTCTATCTTTTTTTTGTGGTATTAGGGATGGAACCTAGGGACATTTTACCGTCAAGCTACACCCCCAGCCCTAATTTTTATTCTTTATTTTGAAACAGGGTCTCACTAAGTTGCAGAAGGCCTCACTAAGTAGCTGAGGCTGTCCGTGAACTGCGATCCTTCGGTCTCAGCTTCCCAAGAACTCATGCCTGGCTTAGGGTCTGAAATTTCTGAAAGCAAGAGCACTAAAGGCCAGTGGGTCCACAGAGGGCAGTCCAGGGCTGTGGTGTTAGGGGAACACAGAGTTATAATAAAAAGGAAGAAAGCCAAAGAGCAGAAAAGAAAGAACAAAGAATAGACAAGACCGGGTGTGCTGGTGCGTGACTGTAATCCCAGTGCTTGGGAGGCTGAGACAGGAAGATTGCAGATTTGCAGCCAGCTTCAGCAATGTAGCAAGGGCCTCTGCAATTTAGTGAGACCTTGTGTCAAAATCAAAATTAAAATAGGGCGGGGCGTGGTGGCACATGCTTGTAATCCTCGGGCTTGGGAGGCGGAGACAGGAGGATCCCGCAGGTTTGAAGCCAGCCGCGCTGGCGTAAGAGACCGTTTCAAAAATATAAAATAGGTCTGGGAGTGTAGCCCGGAGGTAGAAGGGCTTCCAGGAACCCCAGTACCACTAAAAAAATAAATAAATAAAAAAAATAGGGCAATGGCTGTAGCTCAGAGAATGTCCCTGGGCTCAATCCCTAGCACCCCCCCCCCCCACACACACACGTAGGTCAAGGATATAGCTAAGTGGTAGAGTGCCCCTGAATTCCACCCTTAGTATCACAAAAAATAAAATAAATTGTAAGCCGGGCGTGGTGGCGTGTGCTTGTAATCCCAGTATTCGGGAGGCTGAGACCTGAGGATCGTAGTTCGCGGACAGCCTCAGCTACTTAGTGAGGCCCTCCGCAACTCAGTGAGACCCTGTTTAAAAATAAATTATAAAAAATTGGTCAGGAGTTGTAGCTCGGAGTTCAAATGCCTCTGGGTTCCATCCCCAGACCCGCAAACAGAAAATTGTACATATTTTACATGTAGAGTTTTAAAGTTATACCTGGAAAACTATCACCACAGAGAATGAATTAAGAGAATGAACATATACTTCACCTCCAAAACTTTTCCTCATTGGCAGGTGCACCGGCACACAGCTGTAATCCCAGTGATTGGGAGGCTGAGACAGGAGGATGGCAGGTATGAGGACAGACTCAGCTACTTAGTAAGACTCTCAGTAACCTAGTGAGATCCTGTGTTAAAACAAAAGCATAAAAAGGGGATGGGGTAGCTGGGCGCAGTGGTGCACGCTTGTAATCCCCGCACTTGGGAGGCGGAGACAGGAGGATCACGCAGGTTCAAAGCCAGCCACGCTGGCTTAAGAGACCCTGTTTCCAAATAAAAATATAAAAAATAGGTCTGGGAGTATAGCCCGGAGGTAGAAGGGCTTCCAGGAACCCCAGTACCATCAAAAATTTAAAAAAAGGGAATGGGGTATACCTTGGAGGTAGAATCCTTCTGGATTCAATCCCCAGAAACACACACACAGGAAAAGTTTACACATGTTCCAGCCATTCCTTCCTTTGGCCCACCCTCTCCCAGGCTCCCACCAATCAGCTTTCTTTCACTAGAGACAAGGTGGCAGGCACTCCCTAGATATTGTAGATTTGGAATCACACCATATGCACTTATTTGCCTGGCTGCTGCATGCAGCAGTTATTCTGAGTTCAATAGTTCACCCCTTTTTGTTGCTAAGTAGTATTCCATTATAGGAATATTCAATTTATTTATCCATCCCTCTGAGGGTCAGTTGTGTTGTTTGAATTTATGGCTATTGTGCATAAAGCTGCTAAGGACATTTGGGCCTATGTCTGTGTATGAATATAAGAGTTCATTTCTCTTGGGTAAATACCTAGTAGCACAACAGTCATATATTATGGTGTTTTTTTTTTTTTTTTGGTGGTACTGGGGTTCCTGGAAGCCCTTCTACCTCCGGGCTACACTCCCAGACCTATTTTATACTTTTTATTTGGAAACAGGATCTCTTAAGTCAGCATGGCTGGCTTCAAACCAGCGCGATCCTCCTGTCTCCGCCTCCCAAGCATGAGGATTACAAGCATGTGCCACCATGCCTGGCTATTATGGTGTTTTATTTATTTTTTGGTACTGGAGATTGAACCCAGGGTGTTCTATGTCCTACCTATACCCCCAGCCCTTTTTATTTTTTGTTTGGAAACAGGATCTCGCTAGGTTGCTGAGAGTCTGAGACTGTCCTGCAATCTCTTGCTCAGCCTCCCAAACACTGGGATTACAGGCATGAGCCACCACACCTGGCTTTTTACTTTATTTATTTATTTTTGTAGTACTAGGGATTGAATCCAAGGATATTCTACCTCGAGCTTCATCCACAGCCCTGTTTCACATTCTTTCTTTCTTTATTAATTTTTTTTGTGTGGTACTGGGGTTCCTGGAAACCCTTCTAACTTTGGGCTATACTCCCAGACCTCATATATATATATATATATATATATATATATATATATATATATATATATATATATTGGTGGTACTGGGGTTCCTGGAAACCCTTCTACCTCCGGGCTACACTCCCAGACCTATTTTACATTTTTATTTGGGAACAGGGTCTCCTAAGCCAGTGCACGCGGCTGGCTTTGAACCTGCGCGATCCTCCTGTCTCTGCCTCCCAAGTGCGGGGATTACAAGCATGCACCACCACGCCCGGCTCTTTTATATATTTTTTATTTGGAAACAGGATCTCCTAAGCCAGCACAGCTGGCTTCGAACCTGCGCGATCCTCCTGTCCCTGCTTCCCAAGCGCGGGGATTACAAGCATGTGCCACCACGCCCGGCTCGCATTCTTTATTTTGAAACAGGGTGTCACTAAGTTGTGTTGGCCTCACTATATAGCTGACACTGACCAAAACCCTGCAATCCTCCTGTCTCAGCCTCCCTAGTACTGGGATTACAAGCATGCACTACCACACCTGGCTTTTACTTTCTTTTTGAGAGAAAACCTTGCTAAATTGCCCAGACTGACCTTGAACTTGTGATCCTCCTGCTTCAGCCTCCTGAGTAGGTGGGATTACAGGCATATACCACTGCACACAGCTGTGTGTTTAATATTGTAAGGCATTGTGAAATCATTTTCCAAAGTGGTTGCTGCTGTACTATTTTTCTATTCCCATCTGTAGCATACAGGGTTCCAAAGGCTCGCCAATTGATATGAAAATACAAAGGGCCTAGAACTGAGGCAACCTTGAACAAAACAGAAGGCCGAGGGTAGAGCTCAAAGGGAGAGTGCTTGCCTAATATGTGTGAGTTCCTGGATTGCATGCCCAGCCCCGCTGAAAAAGAAAAAAGAACAAATTCAGGGGCTTACCATGAAGAGAAATCAAGACTTGCTATAAAGCTACAGGAATTAGCATGTGTGGAACAGGTACAGGGAGAGACAGAAAGGAATGTAACTGACTAGAGTGACCGGAAAGATTCTGGTACATACGTAGCAGCCAGTTTCATGACAAAAGCCTTGCTTTGCCTCAGTGGTGTAGTGAAATAGGATGCCCATGTGGGGTATCTTGATTCCTACTCCTCAGCTACGGAAGTCAATTGCAGATGCTGCACAGACCTAACTATGCTAGATGAAGCCATGGAGTGAAAGGGGAATCCCGGTACTTGCGAGGCTGAGCCAGGAGGATTGGAGGTTCAGGTAATTTAGAGAGGTTCTCAGCAACCTACTGAGGCCCTGTTTCCAAATAAGAAATGAAATGGGGCTGGGAGTGTAGCTTGGAGGTAGAATGCCTCTGGGTTCAAGCCCTAGAACTCACAAAATAAATAAAAATAATACAAGAGCTGAGAGTGTAGTTTAGAAGTAGAATGTCTCTGAGTTATATCCCCAGTACCATAAAATAAAAAAAGGGGGGGGGAACATGTTCATTACCTTGGAGTAATCAAAAATCTCCTATACCAGCCAGGCGTGGTGGTGCATGCTTGTAATCCCTGGGCTTGGGAGGCGGAGACAGGAGGATCGGGCAGGTTCAAAGCCAGCTTCGCTGGCTTAAGAGACCCTGTTTCCAAATAAAAATATAAAAAAATAGGTGTCTAGGAGTGTAGCCCTGAGTTAGAAGGGTTCCATTCCCAGTACCACCAAAAAACAACAACAACAACAACAAACAAACAAAAAAAACAAAAAAAACCCCTCCTATACAGGACATTGACCTTCCAGAAAAGAAGATAATTGGACTTCACTAAAAGTAAGAACTGCTCATCAAAAGTCATTGTTGGCTGTAAATCTAGCTACTTGGGATCTGGAGATGTAGGACCTGAGTTCAAGGCCAGACTGGGCAACATGGAGAGACTCCTCTTCAAATGAAAAGTCAAGCCGGGTATGGTGGCGCATGCTTGTAATCCCAGCATTCGGGAGGCTGAGACCAGAGGATCACAGTTCGAGGACAGCCTCAGCTACTTAGTGAGACCCTCTGCAACTCAGTGAGACCCTGTTTCAGAAATAAAGAATAAAACTAAGGCTGGGGGTGTAGCTCGGAAGTCGAATGCCTCTGGGTTCCATCCTTAGATCCTCAAAAAAAAAAAAAACTCATCATTGAGAGAATGAAAAGATAACTGTAGAATAGCAAAAAAAATCTTGATATACACAGCATCCAAAATATGCAAAGAAGTATAAGAAAAAATATTCTTTTTTTAATTCTTTTTTTTTTGTTGTACTGGGGGTGGAACCCAAGGGCTTTTCTACCTCCGGGCTATACTCCCAGCCCTATTTTATAATTTATTTGGAAATAGGGTGTCACTAAGTTGCTGAGAGCCTCACTCAGTTGCTGAGGCTGGCTTCAAAGCCGTGCGATCCTCCTGTCTCAGCCTCCCAAGCACTGGGATTATAAGCGTGCGCCACCACGCCCGGCGAGATAAAGATATTCTAAATAAATGACAAGCAAAACATTTAAATGTCCTTTTCAAAAAAAAGGCCAAAAAGCAAATAAACTGATTCTCAACATCATTAGCTATTAGGGAGATGTAAATTGAAACCACTTCACAGCTACCACAATAAGCAAAATTAAAGCATACTGACAATACCAAGTGTTGGTGAAGATGTGGAACGACGAGACTCTCAGATGTGGCTGGAGATGTACAAATTTGTATACTGGCTCTAGATAATGTCTGGAAGGAGCCGGGCGTGGTGGCACACACCTGTAATCCTAGTGCTTGAGGGACCGAGACAGGAGGATCGGAGATTCATGGGCAGCCTCAGCTACTTAGTGGGACCCTGTTTCAAAATAAAGAATGAAAAATGGGGCTGGGGGTTTAGCTTGGAGGTAAAACCTCCCTGGGTTCAATCCCCAGTACTACACACACTCCAAGAAATGTTTTGCAGGATCTGCTAAAGTGGACATGTGCATTCCTTTTGACCCAATAATTCTACTCCCAGGGATATTTGCCTTCGTGCTTTTTATTGTCGTTGCTTTGTTTTTTGTGGTATTGGAGGACTGAACCCAGGGACATTCTAACTCTGAGCTATAACCCAGCCATTTTTATTTCTTATTTACAAACAGAGTCTCAGTAAGTTGCTGAGAATCTCACTAAATTGCTGAGGCTGGACTTGAACCTGCGATCCACCTGCACATGTCTTAGCCCCCACCTCATGTACTGGGATGACAAGTGTGCATCACTGCCTCGCTTTTTTTTTTTTCTGGAGCAGTCCTAGTAGATCAAACCCAAGAGCTGGCACATTCTAGGCAAATGTTCTACCAGGGAACTACATTTCTTCCAGGGAACCTTTTTAATTTGGTACTGGGGATTGAACCCAGGGGCATTCTGCCTCTGATCTATACCCATAGTCATTATTTATTTATTTTAATTTGAAACAGGGATTCACTGGGTTGCTGAGGCAGCCCTGAACCTGTGATCCTCTTGTCTCAGCTTCCCAAGTACTGGGTTTATGGTGTGTGCCACCATGCCCCACTGCCCTTTTTAATTTTATTTTTTGAGACAGAGTTTAAGTTGCCCAGGCTGGTCTCAAATTTGTGGCCCCCATGCCTCAGCCCCCTGAGGGGCGGGGATTGAAGGCAAGCACCAATGCATGGAGGTGCTGTGTGTGTCTGAAGCAAGTGTAGTGGTTATCTCACACGAGGGATTGTTTCTTTGTTACAGAATACCTAAAACTGGGTAATTTATAATGAAAATAAACTGATTTGGGTTCATAGTTCTTTTTTTTTGTGGGTCTGGGGATGGAACCCAGGGGAATTCGACCTCCAAGCCACACCCCCTGCCCTATTTTTTATTCTTTCTCTTGAAACAGGGTCTCACTAAGTTGCAGAGGCCTCACTAAGTAGCTGAGGCTGTCTGCGAACCACGATCCTCCGGTCTCACCCTCCTGAATGTTGGGATTACAAGTGTGGGCCGCCACGCCCAGCTGGCTCATAGTTCTGAAGGCTGCAAGTCAAGAGCATGGTACTGGCATCAGGAGAGGACCTCATGCTGCTTCATCTCATGGGAAAAAAGCAGAAGGGGAGCAGGGTGTGGTGGTGTACACCTGTAATCCTAGTGTTTGGGAGGCCAAGACCGGAGGATCATGGTTTCAAGACCAGCCTCAGCATCTTAGGCCCTCAGCAGTCTAGTGAGGCTCTGTTTCAAAACAAAATATAAAAGAGCGGGGGATGCCTCTGGGTTCAATCCCCAGCACTCATGTGCACACACACAAGAAGAGACCACACGGTGAAAGAGGAAGCAAGAGAGAAAGCCGAGGAAATCAAACTCACCTCCATGACCAGCTGCTTTCATAACTAGCCCCTTCCCTTGAGAACTGATTCACTCTCTCAAGAACAGCTTTAATTCCTTTCTGAGGGTAGACACTCAATGACCCAAATACCTTTGAGAGATTCGATTACCTCCCAACACTCTTATACTTGGGACCAGATTTCAACATGAGTTTTGGAGGAGACAAACCACAACAAAAGAGCTTTTTTGTGTGTGTGGTGGTAATGGGGATGGAACCCAGGGGCATTCTACCTCTGAGCTATACCCCCAGCCCTATTTTCTTTTTATTTAGAAACAGGGTCTCACTAAGTTGCTGAGACTATCCTCAAACTGTCATAGCCTTTTAAATACTGGGATTACAGGCGTGCAACACCATGCCCAGATCCTTTTTATTCTTCTTTTATTTTGTTTCTTTGTTTTTGTGGTACTGGGGATTGAACTCAGAGGCATTATATTATATCTCTGAGCTGTACCCACGAGCCTTATTTTATTTTTTGTTGAATTGGGGATTGAATTTAGGGGCATTCTACCTCCAAGCTTCACTCCCAGCACAATCAATCAATCTATCTATCATCTATCTATCTATCTATCTGTCATCTATCTATCTATCATCTATTTAATCAATGTATATATATTTTTTGCGGGTCTGGGGATGGAACCCAGGGGCATTTGACCTCTGAGCTACACCCCCTGCCCTATATTTTATTCTTTATTTTAAAACCAGGTCTCACTGAATTGCAGAGGGCCTCACTAAGTAGCTGAGGCTGTCCGCGAATCGCGATCCTTCAGGTCTCAGCCTCCCGAATGTTGGGATTACAAGTGTGCGCCACCATGCCCGGCTATATATTTCTTTGAAACAGTATCTTTCTATATTACCCAGGCTATCCTGAACTTGGGATCCTCCTGTCTTGGCCTCCTAAGTACTAAGATTATAGGTGTGAGCCATCACATCTGGCTTTATTCTTTCATTTATTTACTTATTATTTATTTTTGTGGTACTGGGGATGGAGCCCAGGGACATTCTACCTATGAGCTACAACCCCAGCCCTATTTTTTATTCTTTATTTTGTAACAGGGTCTCACTGAGTAGCCAAGGGCCTCACTAAGTAGCTGAGGCTGTCCTTGAACCGCAATCCTCCTGTCTCAGCCTCCTAAATGCTGGGATTACAAGTGTGTGCCACCACATCCAGCTTATTCTTTTATTTCGGAACAGGGTCTCACTACATTAGCACATGCTGGCCTCGAACCCGTCATCATTCCAATTCCCTTTTTAAAAATATTGAGTGCGGCCACGCTAAGTTGCCCAGGTTTCTCAGGTAGCTGTGATTACAGGTGTGCCACACTGTACCTGGCTTTGGTTTATTTTATATATGTCCACAAATACTTTGGTGTTTGTACCATCAAAAGGTGAACAGTAAAGCTGAACATGGTGGCACATGCCTGTAATCTCAGCATTTGGGAGTCTGAGACAAGAGGATCGTAGTTCGTATTCGTAGACAGCCTCAGCTACTAGTTAATGAGGTCCTTTGCAAGTCAGTGAGACTCTGTTTCAAAGTCAAGAATAAAAAATAGGGCTGGGGGTGTGGCTCAGAGGTAGAATGTGCCTGGGTTCCATCCCCAGTACCACACACACACACACACACACACACACACACACACACACACACACACACACACAGGTGAACGATAATTCCTATCACATTGAGTACAGGCTAGTCTAGTGATTTGCTTCTAACAATAGGGTGTAGCAGAAGCATTGCCACTTGATTTCAAGGCCAGGCCCTCAAAGGTGACTGAGCCTCCAGTAAATTCTAATAATAAATAATATCAATCAATAAATTTAATAATAATAATTAATAAATAAAATAAATAATAATAAATAACAAAATTCTAAAGACAGTTGTCTTTAGAATACAGCCCTACAGTCACAAGGAAGAAGCATGTCCATCCTCAGCTGACAGCCAGCATCAACCACTGGATATGAAGGAGCCTCTGGAGGTTCCAGCTGACAGAGCGGAACAGATGAGCTTTTCCAGATAAGTCCTGCTCAGATTGGAGGCTTGTGAGCAAAATAAATGTCATCAGTTTTAGCCCCTAAATTTTGGAGTGGTTTGGTACATAGCAATGGATAGCTGGAACAGACTCTTATTGAGATATAGGTGGTGGCTGTCATGTGACTGTGTGCATATATAAAAAAGTAACTGAAGCTGGCATAGTGGTGCATACCTATAATCCCAGTGCTTGGGAAGCTGAGAAAAGAGGATCAGAAGTTTGAGGCTAACCTCAGAAAATTAGCAAGGCCCTCTGCAATTTAGGGGGAACTTGTTTCAAAATTTAAAAAAAGAAAATCAAGTTGGGGGTGTAGCTAGGAGGTAGAATGCCTCTGGGTTCAATCCCTAATATTACCCTCCTGCCCTCAAAAAAGTAACTGAGCAGTCCACATAGTATATGCACTTTTCGTTTTCTTTCTTTTTTTGTGGTACTAAGGATTGAACACAGGAGCATTCTACTTCTGAGCTACACCTCCAGCCCAATTTTATTTTTTTTATGTCTCTCTAGGTTAATGAGAGTTTCGCTACTTGCTGAGGCTGTCCTAGAACCTGTGCTCCTCCTATCTCAGCCTCCCAAGTACCGGCTATTTGTGTACTTTTCTACCTTTAAATTTTATCCCCTTATGCCTTTCTAAGAAGTCCAACTGAGCGAGGCATGGTGGCACACACCTATGATCCCAGTACTCGGGAGGCTGGCATAGGAAGATGGCAGGTTTGACACTAGTGCACAATAATATAGTGAGATTCTATTTCAAAATAAAATAAGACTTCCGGGAAGATGGCGACCGAGAAAAGCGGGGCTTAAGAGCCCCGCTAACAACAAATCTTCATTACCACAAAATCAGCGCCTTTCATAGCCAGAAAACACCATCACCAGTGAAACAAAAAATCACCAGGCTCCAGAGAGAAAGCGGACTGAGAACAGAGCCACAGAGGAGATACACCGGCCTCGCGCCCGAGGACGCGGCAGACGCGGCAGCAGTGCCATACTGCCGGAGGCACCGGCGAATTCTCGGGACGGCTACAGCAAGCCGAGGTGAGCCACTGCTGAACAGCCAGGCGGGATTTCTCCGCGCAGAGAGCACCTAAAGCTCCCAGTGGCCGAGCTCAGCACACGCTGCAGGGATTCAGAGTAGAAATCAAAATCAAGAAGAAAAACGCCAGCCCCATAGCCGAGGGCGTAGCAGCGGCGCCATATTGCCACCGGCAGCAGCAGCAGCGAATTCAGCGAGGCCAGTACAGCTACATCTGCATACTCAAGAACAGTGAGTCAAATTGCGGGCCACAGAGGAGAAATCCCAGTACTGTACTCCCTGGGACTTGACCCAGTGGGGGAGGGGCGGTGGCAGAGATATCACACCATAGGAGAACGTGCAACCTGCCACCCCCCACAGTCTAAAGCAGCCTCTATCGACTCTCTGGGTCGGAGACTCTGTGATAAAACCCAGTAAAGGAGTAGTGGGGTCCGAGATACTACTGACTCGAGATCCAGAACACCTTAAAGGAAGTCATAGTGACCCAAGGGAAGAACCCAGAGAAGGCACAAACATCGGAAATCATGGGAAAGAGGAATAATACTGGAGCAATGAATGCCCACAACCCCACAACATCAGAACCCGATAAAACAGAAAATCAGAGATTTCTAGAAGATCAAATCAGGAAAATAACTGTAGAAATAATAGAGGTGCTTCGAAAAGAACTCAGAGAGAGCCAAAAAGAGATAAAGGATGCAATTAATGAAGTAAAGGCCTCAATTCAAAGCACAAACAACCGATTAGAACACATGGAGAACAGAATCTTGCTCTTAGAAGATGAGCAATCCAAAAATGAACTCATAGTTTCTAATCTAGAAAAAAATATCCGACAGCAGGAATCTGATATTGAAGAAATATGGGCCCATTTTAAGAGAGCTAACCTAAGAATCATTGGAATAGAGGAGGGAAAAGAAAGTGAAACCAAAGGGATCAACAATCTCTTCAAAGAAGTAATAGCAGAAAATTTTCCAAACATAGAGCAAGAGGTTGATATAAAGGTCCAGGAAACTTATAGAACTCCCTTTAGACAGGATCGGAGAAGAGGATCCCCACGCCACATAATTGTCAAAATGACCAATGTGGAAGCCAAGCAGAGAATCTTAAAGGCAACAAAAACAAAGGGCCAAGTGACATTCAGAGGCAAACCAATTAGAATCACTCCAGACTTCCCAAACCAAGTCATGAGAGCCAGAAGGGCTTGGAGTAACATATTCCAAACTCTGAAAGAAAACAACTTCCAGCCAAAAATTTCCTACCCAGCAAAACTTTCTATTAAATTAGATGGAAAAATAAGAAGCTTCCATGACAAACAGAAACTGAAGGAATTTATGTCTTCAAAACCAGCACTAGAGAAAATACTCAAAGAGATTAACTACAAAGAAGAAATAGGTAACACACACCAGAACCAGAGAAACAAGATTTTCCATCCAACAAACAATTAAGATTGGTTATCTGTGGAGATTCATTATTTATGTTAGTCTTTTACCTATCTCTAAATGGTATTGTTTGCCTTTATTGTTAATTTTTAGGATTTCTAGTTGGAATATTAATATACCTTCAGATATAGCAATTGGAAATATTTTATCCCATTCTATTAGTAACTGTTAACTCTGTTTACATTGTCTTTGGATATACAATTTTTTTATTTTTTTATTTTTTAGGGAGTCTGTATACTCCTCTGTTGCCTGTGTCATTGAAATCATATCCAAGAAATCACTGCCAATTTCAATGTTGTGAGGTTTTATGACCCAGATTTTCTCCTAAAAGTTTATAGTCTTAAGATTTGTATTTAAGTCTATTATCTATTTTGAGTTAATATTTGTATATGGGATTAGGTAAGGGTCCAATTTTATTCTTTTCCATGTAATTATTATTTTTTAACAATATTTAGTTAAAAGATTATCATTTCCACCACCAAATGTTTTTGGAAACCTTGTCAAAAATAACTTGACAATATAGGGAAGAATTTAGCTCTAGGCTTGTATTTAACTCCAATGGTTTATATATCTGCCTTTAGAACAGTACTGTACTGTTTCAATTATTGTAGCTTTATATGGTTTGAAATCAGAAAATATATATCTTCTAGCTTTGTTCTTTTTCAAGATCGTTTTGGGTACCTAGACTCCATATTCCATATTAGGATAGATTTTTTTCTGAAAAATAAATATATAAATATATGATAGTTCCACCTAAAAAATAGAAAAAAATATTCTCTGGTAAGAAAGAAAGCAAAAAGAAATATTGAAATGTTATCTTTAAGTCATCAAAAGCTTGGTATCAGACAAATGAAACTGTTATGTGAGATTATCATTTTTAATTTTAGATAAATTGCCATAATACTAGATGTCAACTACTAAGCCAAGCATGGGAGGGAGGGATAGGGAGAGAATGGGGTGGGGATTGGGTGGGGGCTGACTGGGAAAAGTGTGCATGTATGTCTACAAAAGTATGTAACCTACTATGATATATGAATACAGTGCACCAATAAAAAAAAAAGTTTGAGTCCAGAAAAAAAAAATAAATAAAAATAAAATAATAGAGCTGGGTGTGGTGGCACATACCTGTAATCCTAGTACTTGGGAAACTGAGACAGGTGCCTCAGCAATTTGGACCCTATTTCTAAATAAAAATAAAATAGGGCTGGGGGTGTACTTGGAGGTAGAATGCCCAAGTTCAATCCCCAGTACCACAAAAAATAATAAAAGAGCTGGGGTGTAGCTCAGAGAAAGAACCCCTTGGGTTCAATTCCCAGTAAGACACACAGATACACAGACACACACACACACACACACACACACACACACAGCCCAGTTGAGGGTCTGGCTTGAGCAGCCGGGTAGATGGTGTACATAGAGCCACATCCTAAGATAGGTTATAGTTTGTGATGAATAGGAATCTCAAGTTCCATCTAGTCATTTCAATTAACAGTGCCTTTGAGACCAATGAGGATGCACCAAGTAAGTACTTGGAAGTATGGCTCATAAGCTCAGAGGAGAATTAATCGTTGTAGATATAATTTGGAAATGGTCAATTAGAGATGGTCTTTGGAGCCATAAAAGCCATCACTATAGTAGAATTCCTGTAATCCCAATTACGCAGGAGGCTGAGGCAGGAGGAGCACAAGTTCAAGGCCAGATTCTATAACTTAACAAGACCCTCCCTGCCTCAAAACAACAACAACAAAAAATTAAGCCAGGCATAGTGGTGCATGCATTTGGTAGGCTGAAACAGGATCACAGGGTTGAGGTCAGCATGCGGTAACTTAGCAATACTCTGTCTCAAACTAAAAAATAAAATAGGGCTGGGGGTGCAGTTCAGAGGGAGAATGCTCCTGGGCTCAGTCCTCAGTGCTGCCCCCCAAACCACACTCCCAAAGAGCAGGGGAGATCAATGTCATTGACAAGAGGAAGGCTGAGAGGGGCATGGGCATTGTGAGGCAAAATCAAAAAGAGGGCCAGGTGCATGTGGCAACATGAAGGTGTCTAGCATCAAGGAGGAATGTTAATTTGGTGGCACAGTAAGGGGTTGAAGAAGAAATGGAAAGAGGTGAGAAAACAGACTATTTTCAGAAGTTTGCCTATAAAGAGGAACAGAGAATTGGGGCTGTGGTTGGAGGAGGGGGTTTGGTTATAGTTTTTCTTTCTTCTTCAGGAATGGAAGCTACCAGGACATGTTTGATGAAATATACCCAGGAGTAAGGCAGAAATTGATCATGCAGGAGAAAGATGGAGTGAGTGATCGAAGGAATAATGAAGTTCTTAAAAAAGAACTTTTAATTCTGGTCATGATGGAATAACCGATACCAGTTATGAACAATTTAGAAAATCAGGGCAGGAGCTCGGTGTTGTGGTGTAATTCTAGTGATTCTAGAACTTGGGAGGCTGATATAGAAGGATTGCAGGTTCAAGGCTAGTCTCAGCAATTTAGCAAGGCCCCCAGCAACTTAGTAAGACCCTTTCTCAAAATAAAAAATGAAAAGCCGGGTGTGGTGGCATGTGCTTGTAGTCCCAGCATTCGGGAAGCTGAGACTGGAGGATCATGGTCTGCGAACAGCCTCAGCTACTTAGTGAAGCCCTCCGTACTTAGTGAGACCCTGTTTCAAAAGAAAGAATAAAAAATAGGGCAGGAGGTTTAGCTTGGAGGTCGAATGCCTCTGGGTTTCATTCCCAGACCTGCAAAAAATAAAATAAAATAAAATAAAATAAAATAAAACAAATGAAAGCCGGGCATGGTGGCACATGCTTGTAATCTCAGCATTTGGGAGGCTGAGACAGGAGGATAGCAGTTTGTAGATAGCCTAGCTACTTAGTGAGGCCCTTTGCAACTCAGTGAGACCGTTTCAGAATAAAGAATTAAAAATAGGACTGAGGGTATAAAATAGCTTGGAGGTAGAATGCCCTTGGATTCCAAACCACAAAGAAAGAAAGAAAGAAAAAGAGAAAGAAAGAAAGAAAGAGAAATCAGGAGCTGGGCATACCCCTTGTAATCCCAGTACTTGAGAGGCTGAGACAGGAGGAACATGGGTTCATGGACAGTCTCAGCTACTTAGTGAGACCCTCTGCAACTTAGCAAGATCCTGTTTCAAAATAAAGAATAAAAAAATAGAGCTGAAAGTGTAGCTCAGAGGTAGAATGCTCCCGAGTTCATTCTCTAGTGCCTCAAAAAAAAAAAAAAAGAAATTGGGTGGTGGGTACAGGGGTACAGCTCAGAGGTAGAATGCCCATGGGCTTCATCCCCAGTACCACAGAAAAAAAAAGAAGGAAAAGGAAAGAAAAAGAGGGCTGAGGATATAGCTCAGAGGAATTGCCCATGGGTTCAATCTCTAGTACCACAAAACAAACAACTGGGAAAAAATATTTGAAACAACTCTTTTCAGATCTTGAACAACAGGAAGTACAAGAGTGTGGTCAGAAGAAGGAAACACATGCAGTGGCCCCTAAAGTGTCCTAGGCTTTTGCTTGGAGCCACTTTCCAAATCATGATGCAGGAAGGGGGCTTCTGGAAGAACAGGTAGTCTTACTGATTTATTAGCACTGATAGGCTAACAGTAGAGAAAACAATTAGAATACCAGAAACATTTGACTCATTCCAAAGAAGTAAGGAACAGAGGAAAAAAGGAACAGAGAAGGACAATGGACGGGACAAATAGAAAATACATAATAAGATGGCAGACTTAAGCCCAACCTTTAAATGCAAATGGAGTAAATCGACCAATGAAGAGGCAGAGATTAGCCGGCATGGTGGTGCACGCTTGTAATCCCAGCATCGCGGTTCTCCGACAGTCTCAGCTATTTAGTGAGACCCTGTTTCAAAATAAAGAATAAAAAATAGAAGCCGGGCTTGGTGGCACATGCTTATAATCCCAGCATTCAGGAGGCTGAGACAGGAGGATCACGGTTTGCGGACAGCCCCAGCTACTTAGTGAGGCCCTCTGAAACTCAGTGAGACCCTGTTTCAAAATAAAAAGAATAGCCAGGCGTGGTGGCGCACGCTTGTCATCCCTGCGCTTGGGAGGCAGAGACAGGAGGATCGCGCAGGTTCGAAGCCAAGCTGTGCGTGCTGGTTTAGGAGACCCTGTTTCCAAATAAAAATGTAAAAATAGGTCTGGGAGTGTAGCCTGGAGGTAGAAGGGCTTCCAGGAACCCCAGTACCACCAAAAATAAAATAAAATAAAAAGAATAAAAAATCGGGCAGAGGTTGTCCCTCGGAGGAGGTCTAATGCCCCTGGGTTCCATCCCCAGACCCGCAAAAAAAAAAAAAAAAAAAAAAAAAAAAGCAGACTGGTTAAAAAAGTAAGACACAGCTGCCAGGTCTGGTGGTACACACTTGTAATCCTAGTAATGGGAGGTTGAAACAGGAGGATCACAGGTTCATGGGTAGCCTCAGCAACTTAGCAAGACCCTGTTTCAAAAAAATTAAAAGATAGCTGGGAGTGGTGGTACAAGCTATAATCCTAGTATTTGGGAGGCTGACATGAGGATCCCAGGTTCATGGCCAGCCTCAGAAAGTAGCAAGACTCTCTCATCAACCTAGTGAGACCCTATTTCAAAATTAAAATAAAAAGCCAGTGTAATGGCGCATGCTTATAACCCCAGTATTTGGGAGGCTGAGGAAGGAGGATTGCAGGTTCACAGCCAGCCTCAGCTACTTAGTGAGGTGGTCCACAACTTAGTGAGACCCTGTTTTAAAATAAAGAATAAAAAAATAGGGCTTAGGAAGTCAGGTGTGGTGGCACACACTTGTAATCCCAGCACTTGGGAGGCTGAGACAGGAGGATCGCACAGGTTCAAAACCAGCCTCAGCTACTTAGTAAGGCTCTCAGCAACTTAGTGAGACCCTGTTTCCAAATAAAGTATAAAAATAGGTCTGGGAGTATATCCTGGAGGTAGAAAAGCCCCTGAGTTCCACCCCCAGTACCACACCAAAAAAAAAAAAAAAAGAATAAATAATAAAAAAGTAGGGCCAGGGGTGTAGCTCGGAGTTAGAGCGCTCCTGGGTTCCATCCCCAGTATCATTAAAAAAAAAATAAGGCTTGGGGGTGTAGCCTGGAGGTGGAATGCCCCTGAGTTCAATCCCCAGGGCAATAAATAAATAAAGGGCTGGAGGTACAGCTCTGAGGGAGAATGCTCCGGGGTTCAATCCCCATTACCAACACACACACACACACATACACACACACACACACACACACACACAAGTCTGTCATGGAGATGCAAACCTGTAATCCCACTGACTTCTTTTTTTTTTTTTTTTTGGTGGTACTGGGGGTAGAACCTAGGGGCTTTCTACCCCGGGTATACTCTCAGACCTATTTTTATATTTTATTTGGAAATAGGGTCTCACTAAGTTGCTGAGAGCCTCACTAAGTAGTTTAGGCTGGCTTTGAACCTGCATAATCCTTCTGTCTCAGCCTCCCAAGCGCGGGGATTACAAGCGTGTGCCACCACGCCCGGCTCCCACTGACTTCTTGAGGGTCTGAGGCAGGATAGCAAATTCAAGGCCAGCCCAGGCAATTTAGCATGACCCTGTCTCAAAACAAAACAAAACAATAATAAAAAGGGCTGGAGGTATAGCTCAGAGGAAGAATGTCCCTGGCTTCAATCCCTAATGCCACAAAATAAAAATTAAAAGTCTAGGGATGTTACTTGGTGGGAGAGCATCTCTTGTTTCAATCCCTAGAACCACACAAATACACACAGAAAAGGTAAGTGAACCATATGCTCTCTATAATAAATGCACTTTTTTTTTGCACTGCTAGGGATTGAACCCAAGACCATATGCACAATAGGCAATCCTACTACAGAGCTACATTTCTATATCATAAATGGATTTTAAGATGGGCATATAGTGCATGCTTGTAATCCCAGTACTTGGGAGGCTGAGAAAGGAGGATCATAGGTTTGTGGCTAGCCTCAGCTACTTAGTGATGCGCTCTACAACTTATTGAGGCCCTGTTTCAAAATAAAGAATAAAAAAAAATAGGGCTGGGAGTGTACCTCAGAGGTAGGATGCCCGCCTCTGGGTTCAATTCCTAGTATCACAAAAAGGGTGGGGGTGAGGGTGCAGTTCAATGTCCTGGGCTCAATCCTTAGTATCACATAAACACAGACAAGCTGAGCACGGTGGCACACTATAATCCCAGTACTTGGGAAACCTAGACAGGAGGATCACAGGTTTGAGGCTAGCCTGGGCAACTTAGCAGACCCTGTTTCAAAATAAAAAATAAAAAAGGGCTGGGGGTATAGCTCAAAGATAGATTGTCCCTGGCATATACATACACAAATAATGTGTGTATATGTATCATACATACATGCATGCATACATACATACTTACACATAGAGACACAGATAGATGAAAAGAAAAGAAATGGAAAAATTACTTCATGAAAGACTGAGCATAAGAAAGCTGGATTGGGGCAGCCCAGTGTGGTGGCGCATGCCTGCAATTCCAAGGATCACAAGTTCAAGGACAGCCTCAGAAACATAGTGAGTGTCTCAACAACTGGATGTAGAATACTCCTGGGTTCAATCTCTAGTACTAAAAAAAAGGAAGCAAGCTGGTTGGCTGTATATCAGACAAAGCAGACTTCAGAAGGGATATTATCAGAGATAGCGAGGGGCATTTCATAGTAATAAAAGGGTCACACAAGGTGTGGTGGCACATGCTTATAACCCCAGTACTTGGGAGGTTGAGAAAAGAGGATCGCAGCTTTGCAGCCAGCTTCAGCTATTTAATGAGACCCTAAAAAACTTCAAAATAAAGAATAAAAGCTGGGCGTGGTGGCTCATGCTTGTAATCCCAGTACTTGGGAGGCTGAGACAGGAGAATTGCAGGTTTGTGGTCAGCCTCAGCTACTTAGTGAGGTGCTCCTAAACTTAGTGAGCCACTGTTTCAAAATAAAGAATAAAAAATCGGGCTGGGGGTGTAGCTTGGAGGTAGAATGCTGCTGGGTTCAATCTCTAGCACCACACACACACACACACACACACACACACACACACAAGAATAAAAAATAGGGCTGGGGGTGTAGCTCAATGGATGCCCTTAGGTTCAATTCCCAGTGCTGCCAAAAAAAAAAAAAAAAGTCAATTTATGAGCTGGACATGGTGGCACATGCTTGTAATCCCAGCATTTGGGAGGCTGAGACAGGAGGATCATGGTTTGAGGACAGCCTCAGCTACTTAGTGAGGCCTTTTGCAACTCAGTGAGACCCTGTTTCAAAATAAATAACAAAAAATAGGGCAGGGGGGTGTCGCTTGGAGGTAGAATACCCCTGAGTTCCATCCCCAGTACCACAAAAAGTCAATTTATTAAAAACATAACAATTGTACATGTGTATGCTCTCAATAAGAGAGCTTCCAAATATATGTTCCAACAGTGCGCTTAGTGCCTCTCGGACTGGAATCCCTAGTACTTTGGCTCTAGACAGTTGGTTGCCAGGAGCCCTTCCTGAGCATTCTTTTTTTTTTGGTGGTACTGGGGGTGGAACCCAGAGGCTTTCTACCTCCGGGCTATACTCCCAGACCTATTTCATACTTTATTTGGAAACAAGGTCTCACTAAGTTGCTGAGAGCCTCACTAAGTAGCTGAGGCTGGCTTTGAACCTGCGTGATCCTCCTGTCTCAGCCTCCCAAGCACTGGGATTACAAACCCAGGGCAAAAACTGGCTAGAAATTTGGGGATACTTAGGCATCCATCATTTTTATTTATATTTTTGTCTGTGCAAGTACCTTGTTTTATAAAAAGGTTCAAATAAAATATTTTAAAGCAAAAGATACATGTTTCAAAATCTGGCAGGATTCAAGAAAGAAAGATAAATCTGCAATTGCAGTTGGAGACTGCAATAACTTTCTTCCAGTCTACCAGATAAAATTGGTAGACAGGAAATCAGCAAGGATATTGAGATTTGTATACTATCAACCATCTGACCTCATCAACATTTATAGAACCCAACTAGAGAATACATAGTCTTTTCAAATATACTTGGGACATTCACCAAATTAAAGTATTGCTAAGCCATAAGTCTCAATAAATGTAAAATAAATGAAATAACATAGAATTAATTATCAGACCAGGATGGAATTAAGTTAGCAACAAAGAGCAAAGAGGATAACTGGAAAAATCTTCAAGTACAGTTGGCCCACTATATCCAGGGGTTCTGTACCCACAGATTCAACCAATCATGGATGGAAATATATATATATTTTTTTGGTGGTACTGGGGTTCCTGGAAGCCCTTCTTCCTCCGGGCTACACTCCCAGACCTATTTTATATTTTTGAAACAGGGTCTCTTACGCCAGCACGGCTGGCTTCGAACCTGCGCGATCCTCCTGTCTCCGCCTCCCAAGCGCGGGGATTACAAGCGTGCGCCACCACGCCCGGCATGGATGGAAATATTTTAAAAAATTCTATCTGTATTGAATATACGGATTTTCTTGTCATTAATCCCTTCACAATAATGTATAACAACTGTTTATATAGCATTTACATTGTATTAGGGATTATAAGTAATTTAGAGATGATTTTAAGTACGTAGAAGGAGTCAGGTGTGGTGGAACATGTTTATAATCCCAGTACTTGGGAGACTGAGACAGGAGGATTGCAGGCTCAAGGCCAGCCTCAGCAACATAGTGAGGCCCTCTGTAACTTAGTGAGACCCTGTTTCAAAATATAAGAATAAAGCCGGGTTTGGTGATGCATGCCTGTAATCCCAGTACTTAAGATATTGAGACAGAAGGATCACAGGTTTGAGGACAGCCTCAGCAAATAGTGAGAATACTTAGTGAAACCCTGTTTCAAATTAAAAGTAAAATATAGGGCTGGGTTTGCAGCTTGGAGGAAGAATGCCCCTGAGTTCAATCCCCAGTACCAAAAAATAAATAAATAAAAGAATAAGCTGGGTGTGGTGGTACACACTTGTAATTCCAATACTTGGGAGGCTGAGACAGGAGGTTCAAGAACAGGTCTAAGCAAGTAGTGAGACTTTCATCAACATAGCAAAACCCTGTTTCAAAACAAAAATAAGATAGGGCTAGGGAGCTGGGCATGGTGGCACACACTTGTAATCCCAGTCCTTGGGAGGCAGGGACAAGAGGATCACAAGTTTATGTACAGCCTCAGCTACTTAGTGAAGCCCTCCGAAACTTAGACCCTGTTTCAAAATAATCAAAAATAGGGCTGAGGGTGTAGCTCAGAGGTAGAATGTCCCTGGGTTCAATCCCTAGTAGCACAAAAAATAAAAAAAAAAAATAGGGGCTTGGGGCCGGGCATGGTGGCACATACTTGTAATCCCAGGATTCGGGAGGCTGAGACAGGAGGATCCAGGTTTGCAGACGGCCTTCGCTACTTTAGTGAGGCCCTTTGCAACTCAGTAAGACTCTGTTTCAAAATAAATAATAAAAAATAGGGCTGGGGTGTAGCTTGGAGGTTGAATGCCTCTAGATTCCATCCCTGGTACCGAAAAAAAAAAAAAAAAAAAACAATAGGAGACTGGGGTATGGCTTAGAAGGAGAGTGCCCCTGTGTTCAATCCCCAGTACCACACGCACGCGTGCGCGCACACACACACACACAGTCTCTCTCTCTCTCTCTCTCTCTCTCTCTCTCTCTCTCTCTCTCTCAAGTACCTGGATTACAGGTATGTGTGACCACACCTCTCTTACTATGCCATTTTATTTTATTATTTTTGCACCACAAGCAAACAACAAAACAATAACAACAACAACAACAACAACAACAAAAAAACCAGAATGGAAGAGCCTTTCAATGAAGCAAACACTGAGTGTAAATGGCTTTACTTGTGAATCTACCAAACATTTAAAAAATAAACAATTTTTAACATGCATAAACTCTTTATGAATGCAAGAGGAGCTGGTGGCCGGGAATGGTGGCACACATTTGTTATCCCAGCACTTGGGAGGCTGAGACAGGAGGATTGCAGGTCCGTAGCCAGCCTCAGCTATTTAGTGAGGCCCTCCTCACTAAATGTGAGACTCTGTCAAATAAAGAAAAAAGGGCTGGGGGTGTAGCTCAGAGGTAGAATGTCCCTAGATTCCATCCCCAGTACCAAAAACACAAAACAAAAAAACCCACAACAAAACAAAACAAAAAAACAGGAGCTGGTGTAGGGGCACTGACCTATAACCCTAGTAACTTGGGAGGCTGAGACTGGAGGAACACAGGTTTGAGGACAGCATGAGGTAATTTAGGGAGACTCTGTCTTGAAATTAAAATAAAATAAGGTCGGTGGCGTAGCTAAGTGGTAGAACAACCCTGGATTCAATCCTCAGTACCAAACATCAAAAACAGAAAGAGGATAAGGTAAGCAACTCAAGAGGCTGAGGCAGAAGGGTCACAGGTTGGACTCCATCCTGAGCAATATTTTTTGTGGGTCTGGGGATGGAACCCAGGGGCATTCAACCTCTGAGCTATACACCCCCTGCCCTATTTTTTATTCTTTATTTTGAAACAGGGTCTCACTAAGTTGGGGAGGGCCTCCCTAAGTAGCTGAGGCTGGCCACAAACCATGATCCTCCAGTCTCAGCCTCCCGAATGCTGGGATTACAAGTGTGTGCCACCACGCCTGGCTCATCCTGAGCAATTTAACAAGATCCTGTTTCAAAATAAAATAAAAAGGCCACTGGGTGTGGTGGTACACGCTTGTAATCCCATTACTTGGGAGGCTGAGACAGGGGACTGCAGGTTTGAGGGCAGCTTCAGCAAACAGTGAGTTTTTTTTTTTTTGCAGTACCAGGGATTGAACCCAGGGGTATTCTACCTCTGAGCTACACCCCCCTGCTCTATTTTTAACTCTTTATTTTAAAACAGGGTCTAAGTTGCAGAGGGTCTCACTAAGTAGCTGAGGCTGGCTGTGAATCTATGATCTTCCTGTCTCAGCCTCCCAAGTACCAGGATTACAAATGTGTGCCACCATGCCCAGTTTAAATAATGAGATTTTCATCAGTCTAGAGATGAAATACTGTTTCAAAATAAAAATTAAAAAAAAAATAGGGCTGGGGGTGTAGCTTGGAGGTAGGATGCCTCTGAGTTCAATCCACAGTACCAAAAATAAATTAATTTTAAAAGGGCCTGGGGCTGGGTGCGGTGGCCCACACTTGTAATCCCTGTGCTTGGAAGGCAGAGACAGGAGGATCGCACAGGTTTGAAGCCCCTCGCTTGTTTAAGAGACCCTGTTTCCAAATAAAAATATAAAAAATAGATCTGGGAGTGTAGCCTGGAGAAGGGTTTCCAGGAACCCCAGTACCACCACCACCACCAAAAAAAATAAGGCCTGGGAGCTGGGCATGTTGGGACATACTTGTAATCCCAGCATTTGGGAGGCTGAGATAGGAGGATTCAGGTTCACGGTCACCCTCAGCTGCTTAGTGAGGCCCTTTGCAACTCAGACTCTGTTTCAAAACAAAGAATAAAAAAAAATAGGGCTGGGGGTGTAGCTCAGAGGTAGAATGCCCCTAGATTCCATCCCCAGTACCGCAAAAAATAAAAAAATAAAAAAGGCCTGGGGATGTATCTCAGTGGTAGGGCACCCATAGGTTCAATCACCAGAATTGCAAATCAGACAAATGAAACCTTGCAAAACAACCCCCCCCAAAAAAAAATCACAAAGCTGGCGTGGTGGCACACACTTGTAATCCCTGTGCTTGGAAGGCTGAGACAAGAGGATCGCACAGGTTTAAAGCCAGTCCCAGCTACTTAGTGAGGCTCTCAGCAACTTAGTGAGACCCTGTTTCCAAATAAAATAGAAAATAGGTCTGGGAGTATAGCCAGGAGGTAGAAAAGCCCGTGGGTTCCACCCCTAGTACCATACATACACAAAAACCAAAAAACAAACAAAGAAAAAAATCACAAAAGGAGGGAAGAATGCTTTTCTACTTAATTTTTTTTGGTGGTTCTGGGGGTATAATCCAAGGGCTTTTCTACCTCGGCTATACTCCCAGACCTATTTTATATTTTTTTTGGAAACAGGGTCTCGCTAAGTTGCTGAGAACCTCACTAAGTAGCTGAGGCTGGCTTTGAACCTGTGCAATCCTCCTGTCTCAGCCTCCCAAGCACGGGGATTACAAGCCTACGCTACCACGCCTGGCTTAACTTAATATTTTTATTTGGTTTTGGGGATTACACCCAGGGGCTTTTACTTTTTATTTTGAAACAGGGTCTCCCTAAGGTATCATATGCTATTCTTGAACCTGTGATGTTCCTGACTCAGCCTTTTATGTCCTGGGATTTCGGGTGTGTGCCACTACAACCAGCTCAGTTATCATACTTAATGGTGAAAGACAACCTTTCTCTCTAAGGCTGAGAAGGCAAGGATGTCCACTGTCACCACTTAGTATTCAACATTCACTGGAGGTCTAGCCAGTGAAACAAATCAAGAAAACGAACAAGCATATAGATGGGAAGGGAAGAAGCAAAACTGTCTTTATTTTTTGGTGGTGGTACTAGGGATTGAACCCCCAATTCTATGTCTGAGCTCCATCTCCAGCCTAATGTTTTGTTTTGAAATGGGGTCTTGCTAGGTTGATGAGTCTCACTAAGTTTTTGAGGCTGTCCTCAAACTTGCAATCTTCCTGTTTTAGCCTCCCAAGAATTGGGATAACAGGCGTGTACCACCACGCCTGCAAACAGTCTTTATGTGCAGAAAAACATGATCTTCCGAGGTAGTAGCCCCAAAGCTATTAAAGTGGATTGAAGGTCACAGAATATGAGGTCCACGTGTAAAACTCAGTCCTATTTCTCTGTACTATCAATGAACAAATAGTAAAGGAAAGTACTATTTAAAACCATTGAAAACCATGAAATATGGGAGGAAAAAGGACACAGGAAAGTGCAAGTTAGCAGCACTGCGACTCTGTTTCCAGTTTGGGTCCAGCTAAGTGGGAGTAGAAACAAGAACCTCCGGGGCTTGAGAGCTCTGGAGTTCTGGCTGGACCCACGAGGACCCTGAGACAGGAAGCACTGGGCAAGCTTGAGGCTTTTAGAGCAACAAACTCCACCAAAAGAGCGAGAGATGAAAACATGAGTTTTTATTATTTGAGGACAACTTGGACTTCACCAATGCCTAGCTTCGTGGGGCATGTAGTGTGACTCATGACTGTCAACATGAAATGATCGTCAGCCTGTGCTACTTACTGCCCTGGGCTAGTTTCGAAGGCACTCAACAGGACACTTGGTTACACAAAACTTGACTGGCTTCTACAAATGTGAGTCACAGTTTTCTTTTTCCCGAAAATGGTGCCCTTCCCTTTCTGCCTTGCTCCCAACTTCCTTCTTTCTTGGGACTTCTCACTGTCTGGGTAACATGGCGCTTGGCCTTGCCAGACCTTGGGTGGTAGCCCCTCTGCCACCACCAGTGCCTGGGCCCGAGGCCGAGTCTGTGGCCCAGGGAGCCTGACTGGGCATGGAGGCATGTGTGGTCCATTAGTCAGCTTGTGGGTCTCCAGGGAAGCCTGCATACACTGGCTGGAGGCAGGGCCCGCTGCTGGACTCTAGGGGACCTTAGCATTCTCATTTTTTGCTAATAGACTCAACCACAGGCTAGCTATACTTCACTTTTCAAATTCCAAGTGTCTGAGAGGGCCCCAGGCCTCACCTGCTTTCCTTCTGAGCTTCTAAGTCTGAGATGTCCTGCCTTACAGTGGCTTCCAGCAGCCTCCCTGGCTGGCTCTGTCTGTGCCCCCACCCCTGCTGCCCACAGGCTGCTGAGGGGTGTCACGTGCCATGAGAACTTCCAACCATGAGAACTTTGACTTCTGGGTCTGGGAGATTTGCCCAGGTGAAGAGATCAGCTCTGAAATTCGTCGCTTTCTTCAGGCCCCTGTCTGCTTTTGTGGTCCAGGTCTAAGGCTAGGCAGGAAGAGGAAATGCCAGTCAGCAGACAGGGAGGCTCCCTGTCTGCCAGAAGGCCTGGCCTGAGGGCTGGGCCCCGCTTCCCCTTTGGCTCCTGGAGCACCCTCTGGAATACTTAAGGGTACCGGGAGTGGAAAATTCCTGTGGCAATAAAGGGTAACCAACACCCTCAGGCTAGGGGAAGGAGGGTACTGGGATAGGGTGGTGAGGGGACTGGGTCAGGGTCTTCCTATGGGAGCCATTATGGGGGTGGTTGACCTGCCTGGCTGACCCACACCCTTGGTGAGTGGATGCCTTATCTGTGCAGTCAGAACAAACGTTGTACTGTTCAGGGTTGGCATGAGAAAGTGTGCCTGGATACCTGGGAGATTAGCTGGCAGAGCATGTATGGGCTTGGGAGGGGGACCCCTGGGGGTTGGCTCCCTGGGAAGCTGAGTTGTCCTCAAGTACCTGGGATGGAGCTTGATGACAGCAGCTGTAGGCTATCCAGGACCCCATCCTCATATAGGGCCAGCTTCTTTACCATCTTCTGTCGGGCAGGGTTGATGATGATCTGCAGTGGCTCCAGTGACAACGATGATGCAGAGCTGCCCAGGGGTGGTCCTGGAGCAGAGAGAGAATCCTCTTAGTTGTCCCTACCAACTCTTGGTGATGCTCTAGCTACACAAGTCTTCCCAGCACCCAGCCTAGCACCTGCCTCGCTGGCCTCGGGACAGAACTCCTCAGTGAACTGTGAGGCCAGGAGCCCAGACAGAGCGTTCCACGGTCATGGCATTCAGGTGGGGTTGGGCACAAGGGCTAGGAAATGAGCTTTTGGCTTTTCCTCATCCACCTGGGGGTGTGTGACCTGAGGAAGGGAAGCAAGACGGCACTAGGCCATTCTCTGACCCCTTTCTGTGGCCTTGGGCTTGATATGGGCATAGCTGAATGGTGGGCCCCAGTTTTCTCCTCTTGGAAGGCCTGTGTGGGGACATGGGGTCTATCATTAAAGAAGGCTCCTGGTCCCTTTCTGGACACCTGTCCCCCTAGCTACCTTCCACAGGTGTGGACCGGAGGCCTGGACCACTTCCCCAGCTTGACTCTCCAGCGGTGCCCTCCTGAACACAGCTGGCCTCTCTGAGGGGCGCCGGGCCCAGGGAAGAGCTTGGAGCTAAGCGGCAGGAGTGCAGGGCAGCAGAGAGGCCAGCCGTGCTCTCATCGCTCTCCACAGGCTGGTTGGGGCTTCTCTGCAGCTGCTGGGCAGGCTGGGCTCCTGAGGGCACCGCCAAGGGCTGCCAGGGGGTGCCCCTACTCTGGGCACTGTCAGTGGTAGACATATAGGAATTCTCCTGTGGGGAAGCAGGGCTGGGGCCAGTGGACTCTGGCTCCTGAGGAGGCCCAGCCACTGCTGCTTTCAGCCTCTCCAGCCTCTCGTACACCTGTGTGGAGAAAAGCATTCTCAGAAAGAGCACAGCTGTAGCACACCCAGCAGCTGGGAAAGCCTGCCCCTTTGCCCCTGTCACAAGGAGTACTGGGAGTCATGGCTACCAAAGCCAAGGACTCCATTCTCAATTGTCACCAGAGGGTAAGAGGTGGGAGAAAAAGCAGATGTGCAGTGGCACAGTGGCTCTGGTAGATGGTATGGGAAGAATCTTTTCCTCCTGTCAGTGACAGGGGATCAGAGCCCTGTCCAGTAAAGCAGGCCCACAAGGTCCCTCAGTTTGGTGGAGCAAGGAATGCCAGGAGCTGGCAGGCACTATGTCCAGCTTGCTATTGAGCAGGGCCAGGAATTTAGGCTTTCTAGCTGGCCACCTTGTCTCAGTGGCCAGCTGGCTTCCCCAGGGCTACCTGGGTCATGAGGGGCCTCCTCTTGGCTCGGCGGTGCAGGCAGCAGCAAGCCAGCTGAGCCAAAGTCAGGCCCAGCTCGGGCAGACATGGCCCAGGCCTGGGATCCAGGTGCTTCTTGTAGATCTGGGCAGCGATGGGAGTGGCCCAGACATCTGCAGATACGCCCGCTTGGAGAGTGGTCTGGGTGCTTTTCAGGGCCACCCCAGCCTCCTCAGCCTCATCTTCAACCAGGTCTTTCTGTGGGACAGACACCATGATTGTGGCCTCTGGGTGGCTACACTTTTAGCTGAATTCCCAGGCTCCAGCCACTTAATCCTGTGGTCTTCTTTCTTCAGATTAAATACCCACTGTGTGCTTAGCGCTGCTCTAGGGAGACAGTAATAAAGAGCCTGGGTCCTGCTTCACAGAGTCAACCTACTGGGAGGGTAAAGAGCTGCCAACAGGACCTGAGAAGTGACACTTGAACAGGGATCCAGACAACATACTGATGGATGCAGAGAAAGAAGGGGTCAAATCAGGTTCACAGATTATTGGCTGGACTGAGTCCCTACTGAGACCCAGAACAGACAGCCCATGCAGGAGAAGTAGTGACAGGAGGTATACAAGTTTGTAAAAATTAAAGAGGAGCAGGCATGGTGGCTCAAGACCATCATGCCAGTACTTAGGAGCCTGTCACAGGATTGCAGGTTCAAAGACAGCCTCGGCAATTTAGCAAGACTCTTTTTCCAAATAAAAAATAGAAAGGGTTGAGGGTGTCACTCAGAGGTAGAATACCCCTGGGTTCAATCCCCAGTACTAATAAAATAAAAAAAAGAAAAGGTTAGCTGGGCATGGTGGCACTTGCTTGTAATCCCAGTACTTGGGAGGTGAGACAGGAGGATTGGCAGGTTCACGGCCAGCCTCAGCAACTTAGTGAGGCCATCTGCAACTTTAGTGAGATCCTGTTTCAAAATTAAAGAATAAAAGCTGGGTGTGGTGGGCATTTTGTAATCCCCGTACTTGGGAGGCTAAGACAGGAGGATCGCGGTTCACAGACAGCCTCAGCTACTTAGAAGCCCTCTGCAATTTAGTGAGACCCTGTTTCAAAATAAAGAATTAAAAAAATCAGGCTGTGGGTGTAGTTTGGAGGTAGAATGCCTCCAGGTTCAATCTCTAACACCACACACACAAAAAAATTAAAGAGTAGCCAGGCGTGGTGGTGCACGTTTGTAATCCCCGCGCTTGGGAGGCGGAGACAGGAGGGTCGTGTTGGTTCGAAACCAGCCTTGCTGGCTTAAGAGACCCTGTTTAAAAAAAAAAAAAATATATATATATATATATATTGGGTCTGGGAGTGTAGCCCAGAGGTAGAAGGGTTTCCAGGAATCCCAGTACTACCAAAAAAAAAATATTAAAGAGTAAAATAGGCCTGGGGGTGTAGCTGGGAATTAGAATGTCCCTGGGTTCCATCCCCAATACCTCCCCTCCCACATGCAATCAAAAGGAAAGGTAAAGAGGAAACAGTGGCCAAGCATGTTCTGGGCCCAGGAATTGTCTGAACATGGGATGTATGTTAAGTCTGTTTTGTACACAGGGAAACTGAGGTCCAGTGAGAAGCAGAACCCAGATTTCCTGTCTCTTGGTCCCAATTCATTGCACAGCCAGACAGGCAAGAATGCAGGAGTGGAGCTGGGGAGTTGCCCCCAGCAGGGAGCATTTTTTACCTGCTACTTGCCTGGTAGGGCCCAGGGGAAGGTGTCTCAGCCTACTTCTCTACCACTGCCTTTCCTAGGCCCCTGCCTTCTCTGAGTTCCACTGTGGCTCTGGTCCCAGAGCACTGGGACTGTACCCTCCCTGTCCCCAGTCCAGGCGGGGGTCCTTGACAGCAAGGACAACAGAATTTACAGAAGAAAGACAGGTTTCTCCTCACAAGGCAAAGGAAGCTGTTTGGGGCCCTGCCCATTTTCAGAGATGAGTCAGCAGCAGAGACAGACTTCTGTGGAGCACCGTGTTCTGGATCATTCCATCCTCCAGGACTGCACCTGTTGGTTACCGGGAACAGCACCTCCCTCCCTCCCACCCTGTCTCCCTTCAGGAGGCTCACCAGATACTTGGTCTTGGTACCATGTGTCCTCACAGCCCTCTGGCCAGCCAAGGTCTCCAGCACTACCTAGACAGGGCAGGATAGAATGTTGCCCCAGGCCTTGGCAGCGAGGTGGCCTCTGGGGTGGACATAGATCAGGGCTGATAGGTTCCTGGGACAGGCAGATGATGCCTCCCAGCAGATCCTGAGCCAAGTGTTACGAGATCAAAGCTTACACAATTTGGGGGGCCTGCTTGATGCAAAATTAAGCCAGGCGTGGTGGTGTACGCCTATAATCTCAGCTACTTGGGAGGCTGAGGCAGGAGGATCACAAGTTTGAGGCTAGCCTCTGCAACTGAGAAAGACCCTCTCTCAGGCTGGGCATGGTGGCACACGCTTGTAATCCCCGCGCTTGGGAGGCTGAGACAGGAGGATTGCACAGGTTCAAAGCCAGCCTCAGCTACTTAGAGAGGCTCTCAGCAACTTAGCGAGACCCTGTTTCCAAATCAAATATAAACATTGCTCTGGGAATATAGCCCAGAGGTAGAAAGCCTCTGGGTTCCACCCCCAGTACCACCAAAATAAATAAATACATGAATAAATAAATAAATACATGAAAGACCCTCTCTCAAAATAAAATAAAGAGGGTTGGGGATGGAGCTCAGTGGCAGAGTGCTTTCCTAGCGTGTGCAAGGCCCTGGGAGTCCAACCTCCAGTATTGGGGGGAAAGAATGAGAATATTACCAACACAAAATTAGGTTCTGGGAAAGAAAGGAAACCATGAAAGGGACCCTGAAACTGAAGCTTTACTGGCTTCTAACCAGGTTGGGCTCTGGCTCTGACACATAATTCTCCAGGCCCTGTTGCCTTTGCCTAATGCCAGATGAGAGGCTAATGGCTCACCACCCCAAAGCTGAAGGTGTCGGTGTCCACGGCCAGCCGTCCTGTCTTGATGTAGTCTTCGGGGAGGTAGGCCAGGGTGCCCCGCACGGTGCACGTCCGGGCCACAGAGCTGCTCTGGCTGGGGTTGGCCCCTGTGAAACGGCTGAAACGGGCCAGGCCAAAGTCTCCCAGCTTGGGCATCAGTCTCTCATCCAGAAGGACATTGGAACTGGAGGATAAAGAAGTGGCATTGGCGCAGGCCTGGCCCACTCTCCCCTCCGCATCCAAGTAGCTTCAACGAATCTGCACTGAAGGTCACCAGCCTGGAGTCTTGTCCATGGTGGGTGGCTAGCACTGTCCCGTGTGTCCCAGCTGCCTGGGGGGACCAGCATTTCTGGGGTGCTCTCACCCAGCCTGGCCTCCACTCATCAGTGGAGCCAACTGGCAGCCTCATCTCCATACCTGTACCACGCCAGAGTATTCAATGCCTTGGGCATCCCTAGGTTCTGAGGTCCCCAGCTGTGTCTATCATATAATCAGGACCAGGCCAGCTGATTCTCACGGGGGATTCTCAGGACAGGGCTCTTCTGGCCATGGGCTCTGGCCTTGCAGGTCTCCCAAGCTGGTCTCACCTCTTAATGTCTCCATGGATGAGGCTTGGGCTGTCCTGATGTAAAAACTGGATGGCTCGGGCTGTGCCCAGCAGGATGTCCAGTCGCTGAAGCCAGGAGAGGGGAGGGCAGTTCTGGGTCTGGGGTGGCAAAGGGGGCAAAGACATGGTAACAGGGGTGGGTGTGTTAGCTGCTCCTTGACCCTGACCCTCTGTCCACCTGTCACCATGTGGCCTGGACCAAGCCAAGTCACTTTGTTCTCTAAGCCTAGTTCCTCTTCTGGAAAATGAGCAGAATGTCCATGACCAAATCCATAAGTGGGTATAGGCTGAGTGATTTTATGGCTTCAAAAAGTGCTCGGAGGCTGGGAAGGTGGCTGGATAACATTTCTCAGGATTCGCAATAGAATGTGATGGGCTTGGGTTCCTGGAGGTCATTACTTTGTCTCTGAGTGGTCAAGAAGGTTTCAAGGGCACCCCCCCTCTTCAACTCAATTTAAGTGGAAAGGCAAGGAACTTCGTTCCTGTGTCCATTTGGCCCTTGGACCTTGTGGGAATGTCACTTAGGTGGTGCCAAGCCTTGGGCCTAGATGGGACAACCTGTGCCTGCTGGCACCCTTTCCTTAAGGGCTGTCCTGACAAAACCCTTCAGCTACTCTGCTCTCCCGAAGCAGAAGCTTGAGCCAATCCTCTTCTTAGACCAAAAACCAGGGCCAGGCCAGGCCATGGGAAGGAGTTTTGTAGAAAGTAACATTCCACTTTGGGCCAAATCTTGAGCTAGGGGCCATGGGTGAGCTAGCAGCCTAGAATCTGCACCCAGCTCCACCCAGGTGCTGAGAGGGCTGTGGGTCCTGGGAAATGGCCACGGAAGCCTACCTGGAAGTGGAGACGGTCTTCTAAGGAGCCATTGGGCAGGAAGCCATAGACAAGGCAGTAGAAGCCACTCTCTGCACAGTAGCCAGCAAAGTCCACAATATTCGGGTGACGAAACCTGTTAGAAAAAGTGAAGCCTGAGCCCTCTGGCTCTCTGGGCTCTACCATTTCCTATCTGGTTAGAAGGAGTGGGCAGCTCCTACTGCTCCCTCACTTTGGTTGGCCCTAGTAGGACTCAGGGACCCAAGGGAGCTTGGTCTTGTGATATGCAGTCCTGGAACCTGATGGAGCCCTGGGATGGCTTTCCCTCTGCCCCGAGCCAGGGGTACCCCTGAGGCTTACCGCGACAGCTGCTCCACCTCAGTCAGGAAGCTCTGTTTCACCACAGTCCACTCTAGGTCAGCTTCCTACAGCCACAGGTACAGTGGAGGAAGAGGCAGGGAAAGAGCAAAAGTGTGAGCCAAGGTTCACCAGTCACTTGCAATGCTACCTGCCGCAAGCCCAGAACAATGGAGGGGCTGGGGTCCTTGAACTGGAATCAGAGGCCTGAAAGAGTTGCTTGGGGAAGCTGTGGAGTAGAAGGGGACTGGAGAAGTGAGGATTGGTGCAGGTGAGGGACTGGAGGAGCAGGTGCTAGAGGACAGCCTTCCAGTGCCTTTGCCAGGATGCTATACCTACCTCCTTCAGCCTCTTCACAGCATATGTAGTATTCCTCATCACCGCCTGGTATACACACCCAAAGCCGCCCTCCCCGATCCTAAGCTCCTCCGAGAAGTTGCGGGTGCCCTGGGAAATCTCACAGAGGGGCCAGCAGAACGGGGAGGGGTGAGCCCCCTGCAGGAGGGACACTGAGCTCTCTGGGCTTGTCTGTTGGAAGAGACCGGGATCAGGTAAAGTGTGTCTCCTACCCTCTGCCCAGGCTGCAAGCTCTCCCAATCCCAGATGCTTCCCAGCTGACTGGGCTTGGCCAACTGGGGCTCTTGGTGCAGCAAAGGCCAAGTTTCTTCCCCCTTGTCTGGAACTTTCCCTGGTGAGGGGGCAGGGGTCACCCACCTTGGTAGAGGAAGGGGCTGGAGATGGCAGTAGTGGCTGAAGGGAATCAGAGCTTGGGACCGGGAAAAGCTCAGGCCGGGACTGGAGCTGGGAGCCTGGAAAAACTTCATAAAGACTCCAGTGAGAGGCAGGCAGAGACCAGCAGCAGGATTTGCAGCCATGATCCCGGTCAGGTTGGCCCTTTTCTCAGGGCCCGCTTACCTGGAGAGGGGAGGGTGGAGGCTGAGGACTGCAACTTCCGGGGGCTCCAGGCCTCAGCCTTAGAGGGTGCAGGGATGCTGCTGGGCCTCGGGGCAGTGGCACCTGGGGCAGGCAGGGGGGCGGGCGGGTGCCCTGGGATGCCAAAGAGGGAAAAGGAGTCTGAGGCCCGAGTGTGTGTGTGTGTGTGTGTGTGTGTGTGTGTACCCTCCGTGTGGTCCCGCCGGCTCGCTGGGCTTTGAGCCAGTCTTCCCTCCCCCGGATCCCTCAGCCCCAGGGTCCGTGGGGCCGCGCGCGCGCTCACAGGCGGTGATGATGTCCCGCGCCCGCAGCAGCTGCAGGTGCGTGAGAATGTGCACGAGGTCGGCCACGCGCGCGTTGCGGTTGATCCAGGGCCACAGGACGCTGGCGGTGCGCTGGCCCGAGCGCTCGCACAGCCGCAGCTCAGTCTGGTCGCGCACGATCAGGGCCGCTGCGGGGCGGGGGGCGTCAGGCCTGGGCGCCGGGTGCCCGCGACCCCCCGCCTCCCGCTGGCCCGCCGCCACCCACCGAACTGGCACCAGTCGGCGGGCTCCAGGGCGTCCATCACTTTGTAGAAGCGGCACATGACCCAGGGCGGCACCTCGTACAAGAAGTGCTGGGCACCGGGGACTGCGGGCTCCCCCGGGCCTGGGCCCCCAGCCATAGCCGCCGCCGCCCCAGGGCCTTTCGGGGCCACGGCGGGCGCGGGCCTGGGCCTGGGCCGGCCGGCTCCGCGGACACTGACTCACTTCCCCTTCCAGCCGGCCTCGTGCGACGCCCAGCGGGGCGGAAGAGGCGGTGCCCGGGCTCGCCCGCCATCTTGCCCGCCGCCACCAGGCCCCTTGACCACACGGGGGCGTCGCAGTGCCGGGCCGGGCCCCTGGGAGGAGCGCGCTGGGGAGGGGGCACAGCTCTTTATCCCGGTTTGGTGGGCAGGGAGGCTTTACAGGAGGACGGGCCATCGGGTCGGAACAGGAGTCGGAAGGATGAACGACTCCCAGTTCTTGGGACAAAGGTTATAGCGAAGGCACACGATGTTCCAGAAAGGCGCTTCAAGCCAAGTCTGGTGAACGTCATTAGGAAGCCCGGTTAAGTTTTGGCTTTATTTGGGAGGCATTGGAGAGTCGGCAGAATTCTAGGTGGAACACGGTCAGATGTGGGCCCCAGAAAGGCCACCGCAGACTCTGGTCAGCTGGTCACGAGGCTGGATGCAGAAGCGTGTACACCAGGCTGCCTCTGTGCCCAGATCCTATCTTCCTCTCCTTCAGGAACCACTTTTCCTTCTTTGCTGGGCCCTTCTCACTAGCCCATGCATGCTTTTCTTTCTCCTCAAGCAGGCCTCTGCTCTACCTCCATATGTAGGACCTTCACAGCCTGCTGTCCATTCTCCCCCTTCTTCCTTCCCTCCCTTCAGTACTGGTGATTGAACCCAGGGACCTTCTACCTGAGCTACACTCCAGCCCTTAACTTTTATTTTGAAGCACAACTTAAATTGTTGGCCTCACTAAGCTGCTGAGGCTGGCTGCAAACTACAATTGTCCCGTCTCAATCTCCCAAGTGCTGGGATTACAGGTGTGCACCACCATGCCCAGCTCCTCCTTCCTTTTCTGTCACACTCTGGCTGTTTGTACTCCCCCTTGTGCAGATGGCAGACTCCAGCAGCTTCTCCTATCCTCATTTCTGAAGCAGTCACCAAGCTCTGCTCACAACCTGTCTGACCTCTCAGCCATGGAGACCTCTTGTCCATGTCCATGTCCCTCTTGTCCATTTCCCTAGTGTTCTTCACTCAGGGATTTTTTTTTTTTGCTTCTCTGGCCACTTCAGGAGCCATTACTTCTGGTGTTCTCACTGAACTCTTTAGAGTCCCCCCTCTTCTCTATGGGCCCAATGCTCTTGCCATTAACCATTACCTCTTACCTGTATGAATGTGCTGGTTTCCTGAAAGAACTGTCTCAATTGGTCTTCCTTGGCCACAAACCACACCATAGTGCTTTCTTACATAAACCTTTCCCAAGGTTCCAAACCCCTTCAATGGAGTTCTGGCTCTTCAGTGTGGCCTGTAGGGCTGTCCCCAATATAGTCCCCACCCATCCATCTCAAGCATAGCTCCTTTGCACAAATCAGCAGCCTTAAGTCATTTTCTCAGGTGTTCAGAAATGTGTCTGGTAAGCTGTGTCTCAAAGCAGCGAGTTTGTATGTGTCACTGCTGCCATGCTTACCAGACAAGGCTGAGCTCAACCAGCTGTGGTGAAAACTTCCCAAGCCACATAGTACCTGTCCTCTTGTGTACATCTTGAGCTTGCTGGAATTCTGTGCCTCTGCACTCATCTGGTTTCCCCCACATCACAGGGAAGACCCATAGGCAGCAATGGGGCCTTACTCTTGTTTCTCAAGCTGGATGCATACTTTTCAGTCTCCTCCCCTGAGCCTCTCTTGCCCTGTTGATCATGACCACAAAGGCCACTCCCTACTAGCCTGTCCTCTCAGAGACGTAGGGCTGTCTCCAGAAACAAGATCTGCCCAAGGCCCATGATTTCCCCCACTGGAACCTCTTCCCTGAAACTGCAGCCACTGTGGCCACTCAGAGAGGAGGCTGACCATACCCTGAACTCAATGGCTCCTTACAGGATAGCCCTTACTGAGATGCACTGACTCCGGTATCCAGAATTATGGGCACACACGCTGAGTTCTGTGGGGCAAGGACACAGTCCTCCTTGTGCAATGGGAAAAACAACTTTTTGGAGCAGGTCTGGCACATAGAGATGTTCAATAACAGGTCCAATTTTCAACTCCTTAATGATCAAGGCCAGGACTTTGAGGGGACCTTCTAGTAGGTATGTTCACATTTGCATGCGAAGCTAGACTCATTGTCCTCTCCTCCAGCCCAGCACCAGCCTGAGGAAGCCAGCTGCGGCCTGAGTGGGCAGCTCCTGAGTCCACACCCTTATAGGTAGCCAGTGATGATGGACAGTCCTGCAGCATATGCCCTTTCCTGGTCAGGGGGTCAGGTTAGCTGCCAGCAGAGGCTATGAGAGGATGGTGGCTTGGAATAAGCTATAGGAGCTGGAAGGGGGGAGTCCAAAAGCATCATGGCATGTCAGGACCTAGGAAATGCCCCTGCCACCTGGTCAGGAGTAGGGAAGTTGTGCTGCAGGTGGACTTGTGCCAGGCCCTTCCCACTGCACACTGGAGCAGTGTGCCTGGAAAGTACTAGCTTGGAGCAAGATGAGGAGGAAGCCAGGGAGGCCAGCGGATGAAGCAGGCTTCCCCTTCTTCCCATGGCAGTCCTCTGAGTGGCTACTGGTGTTCAGGGACAGCCAGATCAAATGTGCAAACGCACCACCATGCTGTCAGGTGAGCTGGAGGGGACTGCTGACTTGCAATGAAAGCCCAGACCTTGAGTCACTTTCACAGAGAGATTTATCAAGAATGCTAACAGCACAGGATACAGTACTTCCCAACAAAAGGTGCAAACGCGTCACTTAGAAAGGCATGCTGAGTATTCTTTGCTTTCACATGTATTAAAAAACTTACAAAAATAAAATAAAACTGCGTGCTGCCCATCTTTTCAAATAGTAAAAGAACCTTATGAAAAATCCACTTGATTTTACAACAAAAGACACAAACGGACATTTTTATGTAAATTTATAAGGCAAACTCTTTATATAATAAATAGGTTACAGGGATTCAGTGGGGGGTGTTTTTGAAACGTATACAGGTACATTCAGACAGGTTTACTGAAATGGTACAAATTTCCTTAATAAATTGCCTTTTGTTTTTAAATATATCAGTGCTTTCAGTCATTTGGCTATACACAAAGAACCTTTTTTGAACACTACAAAAAAGCAATCAATATTTTTATTTTTAAAACGACCTACTTATTTTCTAAAGTAATTGTCCCAAAACACAAAAACTGAAGGTGAATGTGACAGAGGGCGTTTAGAGACCCCTCCAGCTAAGTCTGTCCTGGGTCTCTCCCCATTTCCTACAACCCTCTCCCCAACCTCAGGCAACCTTTCTGGTTGGAGCCAGCTCCCTTCAGCACAGGATGGCCTAATGCTGGCAGCAGTGTCCCACAGATCTTGGCCTCCGGGCTGGTAAAGGGGAGCATGACTTGGACTAGGGAGGGGGCAGACACCCTGCTTAGTTCTTTTAGCTACTCAACTCCATGTGCAAATGATCATTCCAAGCATCACTGTCCCTGCCTGAAGGCATTAAGGGCGCATAGTGTCTCTGTTCTGAGAGCCCAGAACAATCTCTAACAAAGGTACTGGCTTCACTGAGAAGGATCTGTGTTTGCCATGGAAAGGGAAAGGGATATCTCCCATCCAAGTTTTGCTGGGAATCAGATGACAGCAGAGAGTGGGGTTGGGGAGAGAGAGAGAAAATGTGTGCATATGCACACAGGGAGTGAGCAAGCAAGACCCTCCCCCCATCATTTTATTACCCCAGGGATGATGGGGAAAAGAGATGTCACATTAGTGCTGTATCCCTGGGGGATGGGAGAGGGCATGACAGACTCATCCTGATTGTAGTCCTGGGGGCACAGCTTGGAGATAAGAATGCCCCCTCACCCCCTGGCTTTGTCCAGGAAGAGCCTCATCAGGTGGGGAGTAGCCAATCCATCTGCCAACCCACCCCTGATCTGTGCCCACAGTGGGGCATCTGGCCACATGCTCAGGCCCAGCCCCCTTCTCCCTCCCTCCTCAGCTATGCGCTTACATCCCCTCCTGGCTCTCCTCAAAGGAACATCAACCTTTTCTTTCCTTAAAAATAACAATGGCAATAATCTGGGGGTTGAAAGAGCCAAAAGAATCCACTAGATGGAACAAATTTTGGTTTTGCTCTTTGAAAATGGCAACACATCAGCTCAGTCTGTTCGCTTGAAATGGGACTCCTGGGCTTAACCCTTTTGGGTGGTTTCTGGTTGATCTGGCAGGAGTCAACTCTTTAGAGCACACCTCTTGTCTCAGTCACCATTCCCCTCCCTCCAAATGCTTTGTAAAGAAAAGGTGTCTAGAAGCATTTGTCTCTGGAACAATTACTTTAAACATGGTTACAATACAGACTTCAGTTCAAACACAGAAGAGATTTACTTAGCAAATTTCCTTTCACCCACCAAAAATTACACAAAGATAAGCCTCAACACCACAGTTAAGAGGACCAGTAGAGAGAACCTCATGTTTGGAACACAAAAGGAGAAATAAAAACCAAACCAAACCCAAACAGAAAAACCCCAGAAAGACGAGGAAAGGGCAAGGAAGGGGAAGGAGAGCAAACACAGCACACATTACAGTGTCCAGGTACACGGGAGCCCAGCACAAAGAAAGGGCTCGGCACACATTGAGTAACAGTCCTGGTGATATTTGGTCATATATTCATCAACTACTGACTCTGGAGCGGCTGTTATTGATTGAAGCAGTGACAAATCAAATGGAACAGGAGGCCATGGTAGCAAGGGAAGGAGCAGGCTTCAACTTCTGTAAGTTTTTTGCACTCCACTGTCCAGCTCCCCAGAAACACTGAACTGGGTGGGCCCTGCTCCATCCAGGCTGGGCTAGAGGTCACCGGGTGAGGCTAACTTGGGCACTGATATCACATTAGTCAGAAAGCGCACGCGTGAACATACAAGGACACCCACCTGTCAGTGGCTGAACACCAGCAGCAAGGGCCTCTCACTCCTCTGCCACCATCCCAGGCTGGCTGGGAAAGAACATCATGACCCACTGCTAATACTGAATGCATGCTGAAGCAGGCCCTGGAACAGGAGACCAGAGACTGATCCAGCCCCGATCCTCCAAGGGGCCCGAAGATAGCCTAGCCAAACGGTCTCTCTGTTGGATTTCTGGCCTCAGAAGAAGCAATGTCTTGGGGGGTGGGTGTAGATTTTGGCCCTGGTGATTATAATGCTCTCTGCTTTGGAAGAATACAGTTCTAGATTTTGGTTTTTGGTGTTTTTAATTACTTAAAAATGATCAAAAAGAACTGTTACAGCTAAATTTTCTAGCAGATATTGTTCTTAAAGAAATTACAAAAGCAAATGCAATTACTCGTGGGGGGGAGAGAAAGGGACATTTCTGGAGTCTTTACTACTTCCTGGAGAGGACCTACTGGACTGTCTCACGTGGTTCAGGAATCCTTGGCGTTATACCTGGTGTGGTTCATGGGTTCAGAGACAGGACAGGTCTCCCATCTCCCCTCTGGCCACCAGATTCAGCAAAGTGGGAAGGATGATACACTTCTAGCCCTGCTGGTGGGGAGGCCTGCGAGGCCAACTGCACATGGCTCTCCTCCACCCCTACAAGGTGACTGGGAAGGGCAAAAGAAGTGGGGCCACCCCTGTGTGCTCCAGTTTTCCACACCCCCACCCTGCCAGAGGTGAAGACCAGGTGGTGCCGACTATGTTCTGGACTTCGGCAGGTCAAGGGAGCGCTCCTGTACTCACCCAATCGAGTAAACTGTCCTGCACCCAGAATCTTGAGCTCCCTTTTACAAGCACAGAAAAAAAACAAGAGTGTAAAACCTTGGTGCTACCTAGAGCCTCCTTCACTTGGCACAGGGAAGCCCTTGAGAGAAGCAAGGAAAGACCACAGATCTGCTTGGACCAAAGAAGTGACCAGCAGACAGATTTGTCATTTTTTTCTTTTTTTTTCTTTTTTTTTTATTTTCCCTTGTCCTATGCTATGGTTATCAGAAATATTGTAATTAAGCAACAGGTATACTTTTAACAGGTCTTTTTGAGTGTGTGGAGCCACAAGCAAAAATGAGTTTATAATTGTGCAATATACAGATATATATAAAAATTCAACTGCTTTGTGTGTCTAGTTGGTACATAAAATAAAAAGGACAGAAAAACTAAAAGCAAAACTAAAAAGCAAAACAAAAGCCCAGGATAGAAGTGACAAAGCAGGCCTATGCGAGTTACTGGCTAAGTTACTGGCTATAATCAGGGTCACCAGGAAGAACAGCTTTGCCGCTTGACACAAACACTGCGAGGAGAGGGGCTATCAGTGGGCAGGAGCCAAACCTCTTGGCCTTTTCACTGCAACTGCTCTCACTGCTGAGCAGGACCCAATAAAAGTTAAGATGAAAGAGGGGACCTAGGGAGCAAAGCCCATTTGTCAGTTGCCCAAATGTTCTTGCATTCAGATGTTGTTCTGACAGGGTCTGGGCCCTGTTTGTACAAAGATTGGGGGCTTGTCCTCCCTTCCTCTGCCCCGATTCTCATACCCCCCCCCCAGAGCAGGTAGGGTAGCTTGGGGAGGCACAGAAACTTTGGGGTGATTTCACAAGGGAGTGCTTGCCTCCCACACATTTCACCTGCAGCCTCCCACCCCCAGGAGAGCAGAGCAGGAAAAATGTGGAGGGGAGGCACCAGAGCAGGACACACCACAGGCAGAGGATCTTTCCTAGCTTCCTCAGTAGAACTGCTCCTGACAGATCAGTACTGGAACAGGGTCTCTCAAAAGGAGAGTGGGAAGTTGGGTGGTGCTGGGCCTTTCAGACACTGGTGAATGTGGTTTACTACACCAAGAGCTGGTCCTTGAAGCTTTGGGACCAAACAGACCGATAACCTTCAAACTATCCCCAAAGGATGGGGTCAGAAATCATGTCCTTGGAGACAGCTTGAAGAGTTGACTGGCTCTCCAATGATAAAAGGCCCAGAGTCTCAAGAGGCTCCTGGTTCTACCTCCTCAGTTGCAGGTTTCAGATTGGAGTTCCTATCGCCTGCAATGCTCATCAGACATCTCAGGCCAAGCATTATTTTAAGATCAGCTTTTTTGCAAAAGCTTGCTCTTATTCAGAAACATCAAAATGTAATTTTCTACCAAGTGTTTTCTAGGTTTTCCTTCTAAATTGTTGAAAACCAGTTTCAGTGTTCAATTTTTCCCCTTTAATATGTAATTTTAGACCCTGGGGGAGGCAGTATCCTAGCGATTTATAACAATTAGACTAAGCCTTTTCTAAAGATTGATATAGTATCTAAAAGAGAAAGACATCAAAATGGAGAGAATCAACAAATCCCTTCAAAGCAGAGCTTGTTTGCTGATGCCAAGACAGGGATGAAGAATGGGCATGAGGGAACAAATGGCTTGGCCCAGGTGTGGGGTGCTGCTGCACTGGCCCCTGCCCTACCCGTGGCAGGTTTCTCAGACCCCTTTGGCAGCAACTGGGGGTTCTGCTGTGCCACTGTCCACAGGGGCCCTAGAAACTGAGTACTTCCCAAAGTCTAGGCCATTAATCCTAGAATTTGTAGGTGTGAACTTGAATCTGGAAACAATGCAAGGCAAGGACACAGACTACAAACTGATACACAAAAGTCTCCTCAAAGAATGGGCACTTGAGACCTCTCTTGGCCCAGTCAGCCCAGAACCTGGCTAGAATGCTCTAGGAAGGGACTGTGGCTATATGGGAATACAGAGCTCTGGCTGCTGGATTCCATTTGGGCTAAACAAAAATTTCACTGGTCCCTCCTGGTGGATTCAGTTCATACCCTTTGGCTATTTCCTAGGATTGAGCTGCTGATTAAAAGCTATTTTAAAATTCTGAGGTCCTGTCAGCTAAGGAAACTCCTTTTCCCACCTAACTTGGCAGTTGGTTTCTGGTTATTACCCTCTTTCAATGATTATGGTCACAGCAGAAATGAACTGGGCAGAGAAGCAGGTGACAATTTGGGTCTACTCTGGTTCCCGCTTTCAAGGTTTGTGGTCTCTAGCCCGGAATGACATCACTGAATAGACAGGTCTGCACCCGTGTAGGGGTTGCAGCTTTCAACACCTTGTGAGCTGAGAGGCTAGGGCCCTTGGCTAGTTTGGCACCGATGGACTGGGGGATGTGGCTTTTCTAAGTGTCCCCTGTGCCTTTTGAAACGAGAATCCAGCACCAGCAGAAGGGAGCTGTACTAGAGCCTAGCTGCGCTTAAGTGTCCCCAGCTCACTCTACTGTCAAAGCCAGCAATTCCACTGGTTATGATAGAGCCACCAATGGGCAGGGCAGGGCCAGACTGGGCAGACCTGGGAGGAGCTGGAGGATATACAGCATTCTGTCGGGAGAGGAGGTAGTAACTAACAACTACAACAGGGTTGGGGAGACTGTGGATGTGACCTTAATATGACCTAGCCCCATGGTATCTGAAAACTGTCGGTCAACTCCTGCATTTTTTCACATATTCACTGAAAGATGCCCCCCCTCCACCTTCATAGTGTTCAAGTACAGACAAAATTGAGGTCACACCCAAAACTGGGCCAGACACAGCTGGTGAGAATCCTGTGGCTTAAGGCTTTCCCTCCAACCTCCTGTCAATCTGACCAGGCAGGGATGGCCTGGGAACTGCAGTGCCCCTGCTTGCCAGGGCAATAAACTGCCAAAGCTGCCTGCTTAAAGGTGACTGACTCATGATGACTTTATCTGGGGAAGAATGAGAAAAATGAAGGAAACCCTACAGAGCTGCAGGTACCACCTGCAGCTTTGGAACCAACTGTAAGGGGAAGAAGTTGGGGAGTGAGGGAGCTGCAGGTGGGGCCCAACTGAAAGAAAATGACACTGCTGTATTCCCAACCACGAATGCCCAGACAGCCCAGGCCACAGGGGGCCTAGTGGCCATTGCTCTTTTTCCCCAAGACCAGGTGACACCCAGCCCAGGAGCAACATTTCACTGGACTAAGTATCATGTGCAAAGCCCGGCTGACCACAACAATCTTCTCAGTGACAACCTGGCCAGGTGCCATGCTCACATGGATATGTGTCCTTGGGGGGTGCGAGGCCACTGTGGGGTCAGGGGCCTTTTGTCCTTGGAGGAAGAGGAGTTCTGAAGTACTCATCCTCTCCTCTAACCCCTCTTCCCTTTCTGGGGAGGAGTCAGAAGTGAGGCTAGGAGGATCGACAGCAGATGGGAGTCTGGTTGCAGGACTTGCTTTTACAGCATAAGGAAATGGATACAAATATGCTAGAAAGTCCAACTATGACTCTACAAACAGAACAGGGCAATTTCCCTCGCTTCTAACCATTCCAAAAGAGACAAACACAGTTTTATCTTAAGCTATTGATTGGGAACTGTCAACTATGGTTCCTGATCACTAAAGACTGGCAAGGAAGTGCTAGACAGCTTCTATGATGTTTCACTCCTTCATGATTACACCGTAGTAAGAAAGAAGCCAGGGACAATAACTGAAATACACAAGACAACACGCACTTGACAGTTCATGGCAGCAGCTCACATGGGACGTGCCTGTGGGTGTTTCTGGAAGCATAAGACTGCTGTCTCATTTGCTACTTTGATAAGGTACTTCTCAGTTGGACAGATTTAGATATAAGAGACATCTCTGTAAACACAGAAAAGGATATACCAATATGATGAAGATATGCAGCTAGATAAGGACTTCCTGAACAGAGGTGAAAACTTTGGGATCTCAAATGAAAATTGATCAATTAAAAACCCACAGCAAGCCCAAGCCTCTAAACCCCCACACCACACTCCTGGACTAGAGATTGAAATGTGTGGTATGTTGGCCCCGCCCAGTCTCCAGCCAGCAAAAACAAAACAGTTCCATTAGAAAAGAACTCAGTGGGGGAGGGGGAGCAGAGGAAGGGCTGGGACCTAGGTGCTAGTCCCAGCTCAGGTAATGGAAAGGTTTGCATTTGTCCTGCCAGCTGCCCTACCACACTATGCTAGGCATTAGAGTTCTGAGTGGGGCCAAGGGTGGTAGGTATGGAGCCCCTGTTGGGCAACTCGATGACTGGCAGGACACAGGGGGCCTCCGCCTCCCTCAGATACTGTATGTGGCCCAGTTTATCTGGCCCACTTCTCTAAAGTAGAAGGGTGGAAAGGCTCATTGTTCAAGTTCTGAAAAGCCTTTTTATTACCAGGAAAGAGGGGCTACCTAGGAGAGCAAGACCTTGTTGTTCTCCAAAGATGCCAGGGTGGACTCAGCAGAGCCCAGGGCTTCCTCAGGGCTCGGACATGAGGGGGCCAGGGCTGGTAGTAGGAAAGCAAAGGGGAGAGAAAGTTCTAGGTAGGGGTTGGAGCCGATGTCGGCTCAGTATGTGGTTGGGCACTGTGGTTGCCAGGAACAGAAAGAATAAACTAGGAGGTAGGAGGAAGGGGCAGAAATGAAAAGATGAAATGAAAGGAAGGCAGAAATGGAAGGACAGAAGAGAAACCAATCAGGAAGTCCTTATGAAATTGCAGCAAACACTTAGAGTTTCGGAGCTTCGTGGGAACCCTATGTGCTGAGCCCACTTTAAAACAAGCGCAGGTATATACAGATCCAGGTAGTTCTGAACACCATCACGTTTGGTGGCTAGAGGGACAAAATGTCACCAAGTTAAGCCAGTTTGCTCTCAGAGCATCTGTTTGTTTTGAAGTGGGAACATGAAGACTCAATAGTGCAAATAATTCTATGCTGTCCCTAAAGGAGAACCGGAAAGTAATTGGAAGAACATTTTCCTCTCCTTCCTCCTTGCGCTTTGTCCTGTCCACTAAGTTCCTAACTAACAGCCAAAGACTGCTCTAAGTGACTAGGAATCTCTTTTAACCCACTGTAGCAGTAGGCTGGGCCTGACTCCTGGCCAGCCTGCCTGTGCCTCTTCTTGTTGCTTCCATAGCCTCTCTCTTTCTCTCTCTCTCTTTCTCTCTCTCTAGTGCCACCCACTGGAGGATGTGCCTTGAGAACGGGTAATGCCACCTCACCCTGGGCCAACTTCTTGTGGCTCAGGCCAGTCTAAATCCAGCACTTCAGGACTCCCTCTTAGCCATGCCAGAGCTGGAGCAGACAGGTGCCACTTTTCTGTCCTGCAAAATGTCCTTGTCAGTTTTGGATGGGGGGTGATGTGGGGCCAAAATTGTGCCACCACAGGTGGGATCACATGGGCCACAACCACTGACCGTCTTCTCTAAAGAATCCAATGGTCTCTTGCCTCACACCTCACTGTCCCACCGTGGTTGGGAGTGGGGGAGGTGGGGGAGCAGGGACTTGGGGGAGGTACCAATGGCACCGAAAACGGGAGTGTCCTCTCAACTGTTCTCTGTCCTTAATAACTGCATGAAGAAAAAGTCTGGGTGGGAAGGGAGGTGTCTGGTCAACAGCTTGTCTGGTCAGTAGTATCTACAGCAAGCCTTGTTGAAGGAGCCTAGTTTAGAAAAGTGCAAAGCTACTTCTGGCCCTGGTTAGGTCTTCAACCTGACTGTGCTTGTCGGTAAGAAAAACATCCCCAATGCTCCAACTACTCTCACCCTGAAGCCACGAAACTCTAAGTTTACTGAAAGAAAAAAAAATATTTTTTATTTCAGTTAATCGGGAAGCTTTGTCAGAGCCCTACCCATAAGGAGAAGAGACAACAGCTGCCTTTATTCTTGTTGGTTTGCTTTGCAATCCGCTCTGTGTAAAGTCAGCTAACTCTCTCGGTCACGGGCGTCCGGCTGTCCACAGGCTCCTCTCTGTTTGGCCTTGGCATGGAGGATGAAACAATGTCTTTGCGCTCTCCCTCCCCTCGGTGTTTGTACTTTTCTGCGGCCGTGGCGGCAGTAGCGACCGCGGGCTGAGTCTTAGCTGGCTCCTTGGGGCAGCCGTCACTCTCCAGCGAGCCTCCTCGGGGCATCTTCTCTTCTTTGCAGACACTGCTGCTCAAGTCCTGGGGTTCAGGGGGGCTGGTGGGGTCCTCAGAGCTCTCGGGCTCAGGTGGGGGTGGGGGTGGGGGTGGGAGCAGCGGCACAGGGGCTTTTGGGGACTCTGAGTGATGGTGGTGATGGTGGTGCTCTTTCTTGGGGGGCGAGGAAGCACTGCTGCTGCGCCCCTTGGGGCTGCTCTCCTTGCTTTTTCGCCCAGGGCTCTTGCAAGTCTTCAGTCCCTTGCCGCTCTTCTCGCCGAGGGTGGACACCAACAAGGGCTTCACTACCTCCTTGACCTCAATGCTGACTGTCTCCCTGGTTTTGCGTTTCTTGATAGGGAGCACAGTCTCCTGCACGGACCGGATGGAAGACTCCTTCACGGCTTTTTTCTTGGCTTCAGCAGCGGCAGCCGCCACTACACTCCCTGGCTTTCTGCCTCGTTTCTTGGGAATGGCCTGGGGATCAGCTTCTGCTTTTCTCTTCCTGCCAGGTCGTTTGATCACCATGACCTGGGCAGATGTGGTGGCCCCACCCCCCTCCGCCTTGCCTCCAGGTGATGCTTGGAAAGGCATCTTGACCAGGAGTTTCCCAGGGCTTTTCTCTAGGACCCTTTTCACCTGAACACCTTCTGATGCTACTGCCTTGGGTCTCGTGGTGCCGCTTCCTTTGGGGCGCCCCCGACCTCTGCCAGTTCCTGGAGCTTTGGGAGATTTGGGCTTCTTAGGTGGTTTCTGCTCTCGTCGGGAGGGGCTCCCTCTCCCAGTTACCGTGAAGTCAAAATCATTAGGGTCCAGGGAGGTGTCGCCTACCTTTTCGAAGTAAGCAATCAACTCCACTTTAGAGCGAAAGGCTTTTCCCTGGGGACTGTGGGGGACAAACAGAGAGACACAAAGAACAATTACAAGTTTTCAATGGTAAAATCAGAGATGGGTCAGAACAGATGGTGCAGAAGAGCTCTCTGATAGACCTTATAATTGAACAAGAGTCACAGCAAAGAAAAGCCAGGCTGAGCTATAACTGGAGGGGCACAGCCAGGTCAGACTCACTGACTCCCAGGCAGGAATCAGATTGCCAGGGGCAGTGGGCACCTGTATGTCTTGCTCTGGTGCTAGAACAGCTCGATGATGGCTGCTCACCAGTTGTTGCCTGGAAATCCTTCATGGACCTGCTTGTCACAAAGGCCATTCCTGTGGAACCTCTGGACCTCTACACAATCCAGCAACCAAAGAGGTCAGGCCTGGTACAGAAAGGGCAGTCAGGCTAGGAGCCCAGTCTGTTGGTTGGTGACCAGGCCCGATCCAACAGCAGAACATTCCCGGGTCTGAACTTGGGCATGGTGCTCAGTCCCTCTGGGAACCCATTTCAATAGGATAATGCTTTGTTCACCCTTCTTAGGGGTTGTATGATTAAACGAGGCTGTCTACAAACACAATGAAAACTTCTAGCCTTTCTGGGATCATTCAAGGGGCAGAACTGAGATATGCTTCTTTACTGCTCCAATAAACTTTGGGCTCTAGAAGTTACTCTGCTTCAACCAGAAACACCCTGTTTTTAGTTCAAAGTGGGACAATTGGAAAGGCACATAGAGCCTGTCTTTCTTACCAAGAGACCTGGTTAACAACACATCTTTCTCAACTTTGCAGAGGAAAATAAAACCAGAGTTGGGTCCTACTGCTAGCTATTCCACCTCTAGACAAAAACTCAAGGTGTGGCAAGAATAAAGGGCCCACTACCCTTAGCACTTTCTAGACAGGGCAGGGAACTCAGAACACAATCATTCTAAGTATATCTGGTCACACTGTTCACTTTATCCACTCCCTCTCCCCAGCTAGGGAGATGAATTTTCCTGATCAATCAGCAGCAAAGAGCTGTCATTCCAATGGACCCCAGTGTCTGACCTCCCACCCACCTGGCCCTGTAGATAGGACTTGCTCTTACTTACTTGATCAAATATACATCATACTTCCCAGCGGAGCGGCCAGATTTCCTTTGCTTAAGCTTTCGTGTCCAACCTTCAGGAAGGGTGGGGTCATCATACATGGGTCCCCGGTCACGAATGATGGAACGCCGCTGTTTGGGGGAAGCAGAAGCTTCTGGAACGGCTGGGGCAGAGCCCGCACCTTCTGATGTCTCGGCTTTGCCTGCCTCTGCTGGCTCAGCAGAGTGGTGGGCTGATGGCTGCAGAGGCTCATGCTTGCCCTCTTTTTCTTCTTTCTTATCTTTCTTCACCTTTTTAAACTTTAAGGGTTTGTCCTTGAGGCCTTGGAGATCCTGGTCTTCTGACTTTTCTTCCCTGAAGTGTTAAATAAGTATGTAAGTATCACAGAGAACATAGAGGTTTGCAGAAAAGTAGGTAAAGGCAGGCTCTGGGTATCCCACCACATATATGAGGCCCTAGGCCACTGCATACTCAGACCATGGTGACTTCACAGGACATGTCCTTGGGCCAGCCTGGGGCCCAAAGATAGCTTTGAGTGTTTTGGGCTGCTGGTAGCATTGACCAAGTACACTTGACCTGCAATGTACTGTGGCCATATAGCATTGCAACAGAGTGTGCGACCTGCACAGGTGTCTTTCTTCTGAGTACAAGCACCATGGGGCTTTTTAGCACATCACTCTGGCAGAGGTCAGGTTATGAGCTGCCCCTGAGGGCCCCTGCCTGGGCTGGCTGGCTGATAAAAAGGGCCCTCCAGTGTTGGAAAAGGAGCTTGTCTCACTCCAAATGGCAGTGTGTGTGTGTGTGTGTGTGTGTGTGTGTGTGTCCGTCCCCGTCCCTTTAGGAAGGAACAGGTTTGAGTAGATTTTTGGTCTTCTCAAATGTGTTAACACACCTATCAAATTTATGCTCAATAAGAAACAGCCTGTGAGGCACAGTGCAACTTGATGATGGGAACATGGCCCAGCACAACCCCTCTGGGAGGGGTGTGTATTGGAGTCAGCCAACCTCAGCTCAAATTCTGGCTTTGCTACTTTGTAAACATGGACCTAATCAAGTGACTTCACTCCATGCCTCAGTTTCCATATCTCAACAATGGGTCACCACATCCCAGAGGCAACCTTACTGTAAGAATTACAGAAGAAAAGGCACAAATACCATCCACTTCTGCCCAATGTTCTGGTAGGAAAAGAGAAGAAACCCAGGTTATGTGGGCCTTTATCAAAATATACTCCCTTACAAGAAACAGCCACAGTCTCAGCAGATGCAGAGAAAAGAGCAAGAAAGGAGGAGGTGTGGTCCAGACACAGCAGTGGACCCCTTCCTATTAGTGCACAAGAGAACCTTTCCCAGTCCAAGGCAGGGCGCTTGCCTATTTTTTTCACACAGAGGATACAAGCAGGTCCGTCCCTATGGTTCAGCCTACTAGTGTCCTCTTCTCATGTGATTTAGGGCTATAATGCTTTAGTGACCATCTGAGGGAGACACAATACCTACCCCCAAGGACTGCAGAACCTGGAAATGCTATGGTCTATATCTCTGAGCTGCAGGCCAGGTCAGTGGAAGCTTGGAAAGAAGTAGCAGCTGTCTACTAGTCCCTTAAGTTAGCAGTAAAGAGCATGACCATTCCTGTCCTCTGTGTTCTGAGCCAAACTGCTCATGTCAGTGCTGGTCACTGGTTCATGGCTGGTCTAACCCCAAGCAACTTTCCCTTTTGCCTCTACGGTGGAGGCTGCAATAAAGGCAAAGTGGTATGCACTAGCACACACTATCAGGAACCTAGATCTCAAACAATTTGGGTAAGCCATTGGAGGCTGGTTAGCTCTAGGATCAGAAGCTATATGAACAAAACTTTCCAGAACACTCAGGCCAGGTGTGGGGAGGCAGCAGTGGCTCCCATCGAATAACAAGGTCCTAGCGAGGGAAGGCCCCACTCTGGCTCTCTGCTGAATTCCTCCTCATCCCGTTATCTTTCTTCAGCAGTCTAAAGACCAGAGAGGGGCTGCTGGGGTCACTAGACCCGTTCTATATAGAGATGCATCTCATAGCCCATAAGTGCCCTTTCTTGTTGTCAACTGAGTGTCCCACACCTGTTCCAAATTTCAAGTCTCTGTTTCCTATAAGAGGAGCCCTGGGGAGCTAGGTGTACTAGTCCATGGCTTGGGTACTAGGCAGCTCCTTGGGAAGGGTAGAAGAGGAGAACTTGCTAGCAGAGGAGGCAAAAGGCCAGAGTAGCAAACAGGACTCATCACTTCTACATAAATCCCTGGGGCCCTGCCTAATGCCAGGGCTGCCCCTGGAACACTGACAGCGCTTGGAGTCTGAGAAAAACACTGGACTAATGGGAAAGGTTGGCTTCTTCAGAACTCTCATTTGTACTCTCAAATATCTCGAACTGTTACAAGGTCAAGTACAAACCACATGACCAAAGAAATGCCTTCTAGAAATCTTCCCTAAGAAGACACCTCTGGAAATGAACAAGACAAGTGTGACAATCTTCACTATTGCATTCTTTTTACTAGTTGAAGACTGGAGACCCCTGAGGTCATAATCAGGAGACTTGGAAAATAATCTATGGTATAGCCACGCATTGGAAGACTCTGCAGTTAGAGAAGGATGATGTGGAGTAAATTCCAGGATCTATTGTGCAGTGAAAAGGTGAAGTGCAGAAACGTTTATCATGTTACTTTCTAGGCAGGCAAGCAGAAGAATTAAGAAAGAACAGACCAGAAACTAAGAATCATGTAAATGTTTTACATAACCAGAAATAAACTTAAAGCAAAAACTAATGAAACCACCATTACATTGCATTGAATGTAAACAGAAAGAAATAAATTTAACTGTATATCATTTTGATAACATACCACGAAAAAATATGTTTTTGGGGGTGTGCTGGAAATGAAACCCAGGGGCATTCTACCTCTGAACTACACCCCCATTCCTATTTTATTTTTTATCTGGAAACAGGGTCTCACTAAGTTGCTGAGAGCCTTGCCAAGTTGTTGAGGCTGTTCTCAAACCTGTGATCTTCCTGTCTAGGCCTCCCAAGTACTGGAATTACAGGCATGCGGCACCATGCCTAGCTATAAACTTTTAAAAGTAGTGAAGATGAGAAAAAACGGGCTTTTAACTCTATCTGTAATTCTCTGCTCTTTCAAATTACTTGAAGCAAATCATAACCATATGGTGACTTTCTATAAGGCATACAGGTGTTTGTTACAGTATTTTCTCAGTGCTAATTCTTTGTTTTTTTTTTTTTTTTTTTTTTTTTTGGTGGTACTGGAGTTCCTGGAAGCCCTTCTACCTCTGAGCTACACTCCCAGACCTATTTTATACTGTTTAAAAAAAATTTTTTTTTTGGTGGTACTGGGGTTCCTGGAAACCCTTCTACCTCTGGGCTACACTTCCAGACCTACTTTTTTGTATTTTTTAAATTTGCAAACAGGGTCTCTTAAGCTAGCGCAGCTGGCTTCGAACCTGCGCGATCTTCCTGTCTCTGCCTCCCAAGCACGGGGATTACAAGCGTGCGCCACCGCACCCAGCTCTCAGTGCTAATTCTATATTTAAAAAGAAATAACAAGCCGGGTGTGGTGGCGCACGCTTGTAATCCCCGCGCTTAGGAGGCTGAGACAGGAGGATCGCACGGGTTCAAAGCCAGCCTCAACTACTTAGTTAGTGTGGCTCTCAGCAACTTAGTGAGACCCTGTTTCCAAATAAAATATAAAATAGGTCTGGGAGTATAGCCTGAAGGTAGAAAGCCCCTGGGTTCTGCCCCCAGTACCACCAAAAAAAAAAAAAAAAAAAAAAAGAAAAAGAAAAAAAACCCCCAGATTCTGTTGGGTATGGAGTAGAGGTAAAAATGATACAAAACAGGTAATCCAGCCGGGTGTGGTGGTGCATTCTTGTTATCCCAGCATTTGGGAGTTGGAAACCGGAGGATCTCAGTTCAGTTAGCGAGGCCCTTCACAACTCAGTGAGACCATGTTTCAAAAATAAAGAGACTAGCCAGACATGGTGGTGCATACTTATAATCCCCGCGCTTGGGAGGCTGAGACAGGAGGATCACACAGGTTTGAAGCCAGCCTCAGCTACTTAGTGAGGCTCTCAGCAACTTAGTGAGACCCTGTTTCCAAATAAATTAGAAAATAGGGCTGGGGGTGTAGCCTGGAGGTAGAAGGCCCCTGGGTTCCACCCTCCAGTACTCCCCCCCACACACACAAAAGATTTGTAGAGATCTTTTCATTCCAATGTGATATGTGCATTCCAGAAAAAAATTCTTGTAAAAAAATCTACACATCACACAATAAAAATACGAGTTCTTAACTGAGTTCCCTGCCTATCTGTAATCCCAGCTACTTGGGAGGCTGAGACATGAGGATTGTAAATTCAAGGCCAGCTTGGGCAATTTAGTAAGACCCTGTCTCAAAATTAAAATAAATTAAAGGGAAGCCAGGGGTGGTGGTGCATGCTTGTAATCCCAGTACCTGGGAGGCTGCGACAGGAGGATCACAGGTTTATGGCCAGCCTCAGCAACTGTGAGGTCCTCTGCAACTTACTGAGACCCTGTTTCAAAATAAAGAATAAAAAACCGAACTGGGGGTATAGCTTAGGGGTAGAATGTCCCTGAGTTCTATCCCCAGTTCCTCAAATTAATTAATTAATTAATTAAAAGGGCTGGGGATGTGGCCTAGTGGTAGAACACTACTGAGTTTGATCTCTAGTACTAGTTCTTATAGAAAAACTGGGATGGGAGCCAAGCATGGTGGCCTACACTTGTAATTCCAGTATTTGGGAGGCTAAGACAGGAGGATCCCAGGTTCGCAGCCAGCCTCAGCTACTTAGTGAGGTATAGCTTGGAGTTAGAATGCTCCTGGATTCCATCCCTAGTACCTTGAAAGAGAGAGAGGGGATGGAGTGTAGACCAAACCTATATGGTTTGATAACCAGAGCTCGCAGATGAAACCATTAACATTTCTAGTTATAGGAACACTGACACATACCACAGCCTTCACTGGCATTTGCTCCTAACATCCCCGTTGTTTCTTCTCCTCATAACCTAGGCTGTGATTGCTTCTGCATGCTGCTACAGGTCCTTTATGCCATTTATTCCTGGACAGAGTGTTATTCAGAACCTAGGCAAGGCCTTCTTCAGCAAAACTCTTTTTCTTAAACAGGGGGGAAATGTCTTTATGTCTTTATTCCTATTCATAGCTTCATCATATTTAGGAGGCTAAGACAGAAGGAATGGAACATACTCTTGTATAATAAAACATCATTGCTGAGGCTGGCCTCAGCAACTAAGTGAGACCTTGTTTCAAAATAAAAATCAAACAGCTGAGTATGTGGTTTGGAAGTACAATGCCCACCCTGAGTTCCATGCCTAGTATAAGAGAGAGGGAGACAGACAGACACAGGAAGAAGAAGAGGAGGAGGAGGAGAGAGGGGGAGGGAGAAAGGGAGGGAGGGAGGGAGAGAGAGAGAACCACTGTAGAAAGCATCAAGGATCATGATCATCATGGTTCTTTGTGTGTGTGTGTGTGGGGGGTACTAGGGATGGAACCCAGGAGTATTCTACCTCAGTATATCCCCAGCACTTAAATTTTTGTTGTTGTTTTAAAACAGGATCTCTCTAGGATGCTGAGGGCCTAAGTTCCTGAGGCTGTCCTTTGAACCTGCAATGCTCCTCCTATCTCAACCTCCCAAGTACTGGGAATGCAGGTATGTGCTGCCACGTATGACAGCATTAAGTATCTTTGAGCCACCGAAAGAAAGTTCTTCCTAAGGTGTCCAGTTGTTTCTCTTATTGTCTTCGTGTAACAAGAAGGTGTGTGTGTGTGAGAGTGTGTGTGAGTGTGTGTGGTTCTGGGGGTCTGAACTACACTCTCAACCTCCGAAATGCTGGGATTACAAGCTTGCACCACCATGCCCAGGTTTCACTAGGTAGCTGAGGCTGTCCTTGAACCCCTAGCTATGCTTCCTATGTATTGGGTTATCTTAAGTATCTACAGAGCAAGTTGGGCATGGTGGTGCATGCTTGTAATCCCAGCATTTCAGAGGCTGAGACAGGAGGATTCAGGTTCGTGGATAGCCCCAGCTACTTAGTGAGGCCCTTTGCAACTCATGAGACCCTGTTTCAAAATAAAGAATAAAAAATAAAGCTGGGAGTGTAGCTCGGAGGTAGAATGCCCCTGGGTTCTATCCTTACTACTACAAAAAATATTTACAGAGCATAATGGAACATACTCTTGTATAATAAAACATCATTCACTGATTCTGCTGTTAGAATGCAAACATCAGATCAAATCCATCATTTGATGAAGCAAAGGAAAATTAGTCTTAGGAACTGTTAGTTTCAGGCCAAATCATCATATCCTGAAGAGTTTAATGGTAAGAACTGCTTGCATTTAAAAAAAATTTTTATTGGTGCATTGTAGTCATACATCTTAATGGGATAAAAGACTTGTGGAGACATACATGCACACATCATCCAATTAGCCCTTACCCAATTCCCACCCCATTCCCTCCCCATCCCTCCTTTATATGCTTGGCTTAGTGATTGACTTTGTTATGTTACCTACAGTAATCCTGCTTAAAAAAGGAATTGGAAGCCAGGCGTGGTGGCGCACGCTTGTAATCCCCGCACTTGGGAGGCAGAGACAGGAGGATCGCGCAGGTTTGAAGCCAGCCACGCGCGCTGCTGGCTTAGGAGACCCTGTTTCAAAATAAAAATAGGTCTGGGAGTGTAGCCTGGAGGTAGAAGGGCTTCCAGGAACCTCAGTACCACCAAAAAAAAAAAAAAAAAAAAAAAAAGGAATTGGAGGCAGTCCAAAGAGGCCATCCCTGGTATGCTCATTTGATCCAATGCAGACAACAGGGGCAGGTTCAACTAGCCAGGCAATTGTAGTTGAGGAAGGACTACTCAATTGCCAGGGTTTTCCAATTTTAAAAATTGGGAGGAGGGAGGCCCAGACACAATGGCACATGCTTGCAATCCCAGCTACTTGGCGGGTTAAGGTAGGAGGATCACAAGTTCAAGGCCAGCCTGGGCAGCTTAGTGAGACCTTGTCTCAACATAAAAAATAAAAAGGGCTAGGGGTATAGCTTAGCAGGAAGGCTGCGTGCTATAGCTCCCCCTCATTTCCATGGAGTTGAGAATGACTAGCGTACTTTATTAGCATGTGCCAGGTCTGGTGTTCCATCCCCAGCAGGGAGGGAGGGGAACACAAGTTGAATACAGCAGCTGAAAGGTGTTTTTCACTTGAATTAGAATTCAGCCCCCTCCCTGCCCTCTCTTGAGTAAGTTCCAGGGGAAACTTCCAGAACCCAAGTGAGGTGGTACACACTTGTAATCCTAATACTTGGAAGCCTGAGAGTGGAGGATAGCAGGTTCAAGGACAGGCTCAGCAACCTAGTGAGACCCTGTTTCCAAATAAGAAAATTGGTCTGGGGATGTAGCTCGAGGAAGAATGCCTCTGGGTTCAATTTCCAGTATCACAAAAAAGAACCCCAATAATATCTTGACCTTTTCTAATTTCATTCCTGTGTGCATTAGGCCAATTTTAGGAGATGGCATTTCTTAGCCTCTTTCATTTCCAGTTATCCCATAAAGTAATATAAAGAGCCAAAGTATCACGCAAAGCCACACACCTAAGGAAGGTTGGAGGCTACTTCCTTGGGTGAACAGCTTGGGACCTGAAGATAGAATCAATTTTCTAGTACTGGCTGCTTGTGTCCCACAGTGTCATTCAATTGGTACTTCCAATTTTTTTCACTTCCAGAAAAAGCTACGCAATCTCGGAATCAAGAAGGCTTCTCTGCATGAATTAATGTAACAGCAGCAGCACTTTAAAACACCAGCTTCCTCCCTTTAAAAATCTGTGAAATCAAACTGGCACCAGAAGAATGTGTCAGTGGTCTCTGGGGAGTAGAAAGGGATGGGATTCAGTTTGAAGGCTTACAATGGTAGAGCCTGAGATTCAGCAGCTCTTCTCTGAACTCAGAGTGGGTTGTTTAATGCTTACCGCTCTTTGAGAAGACAAGAAACCATCTATGTTTGGAAAAGCTAATAAAACACAGTTCTTGCCAAACAAAAGTAGATCCTCCTCCAATACAAGGAACCGGTGCCATATAACAACTCTCATTTTAAGAGGTATGCAAAATGAAAATCTAAATACAGAGCTGGGCATGCTGGCGCACGCTTGTAATCCCAGCATTCGGGAGGCTGAGACCGGAGGATCATGGTTCGCGGACAGCCTCAGCTATTTAGCGAGGCCCTCTGCAACTCAGTGAGACCCTGTTTCAAAATAAAGAATAAAAAATTGGGCAGGGGTTGTAGCTCGGAGGTCAAATGCTCTGGGTTCCATCCCCAGACCCGCAAAAAAATAAAATAAAATAAAAAATAAAAAAAATCTAAATACAAGGTCACTACACATGGGTTAAAAAGAACAAGTTTAAAAAACTCTTTACTGCTGTGAGAAATAGTGTGGCAGTTTCTCAAACTGTTAAACATGGAGTTTAACATGAACCAACAATTCTACTCCCAGGTACAGATTCCCAAAGAACGGAAAACAGGCAACTCAAATAGATACTTGTACCAATGTTCATGGCAGCACAATTCACAATAGCCAAGCAGTGAAAGCAACCCAAGTGTTCATCAACAGATGAATGGATAAACAAAACCTAGTCTATCTAGACAACATAGTATTAATCAACTTTGAAAATAAACGGAGTTCCAACACATACTACAACATGGATGAACCTTAAAAACATGTGGTCAGTGAAAGAAGACAGACTACAAAAGACCATAATATTAAAGCCAGACACGGTGACACATGTGTGCAATCCCAGTATTTGGGAGGCTGAGACAGGAGGATCACAGGTTCCCAGCCAGCCTCAGCTACTTAGGCCCTCCAAAACTTAGTAAAACCCTGTTTAAAAATAAAGAATAAAAAAATAGGGTTGAGGTTATAGCTCAAAGGTAGAATGCCCCTGAGTTCAATCCCCAGTACTGCAGAAAAAGGGCCATATATATTATATTGATTCCACTTATAAGAAATGACCAAATCCATAGAGACAGAAAGCTAATGAATTCAGAGTTTCTTTCTGGGGTGCTGAAAATGTTTAGGAATTACAAAGAAGTGATGGCTACAAAACACTGGGAATGTACAAAAAGCCACCAAACTGAACTGTACATTCTTGTTTGTTTGTTTATTTATGTACTGAGAATTGAAGCCAGAACCTTGCACATACTGGGAAAGAATTCTACCACTGAGCAAAGTCCCTAGCCTCCATTTCTTTTTCATTCATTAAATTGACCAGGCTCGTCTCAAACTTGTGATCCTCCTACCTCAGTCTCCTGCGTAGTTTGGATTATAGGTATGTACCACCATGCCTGGCTTGAACTATACATTTTTTGAATGAGTAAATTTAATGAAATGAATTACATGTCAACTTTGTGTGTGTGTGTGTGTGTGTGTGTGTGTGTGTGTGTGTGGTTCTGGGGATGAAACCCAGGGGCATTCATTCTATCTCTGAGTTATACCCCCAGCCCTATTTTATTCTTTATTTTTAATTTTTTTGTGTGGTACTGAGGGTGGAACCCAGGGGCTTTTCTACTTCTGGGCTATAATTCTAGACCTATTTTATACTTTATTTGGAAACAGGGTCTCACTAAGTTAGAGCCTCACTAAGTAGCTGAGGCTTGCTTTGAACCTGTGTGATCCTCCTGTCTCAGCCTTCCAAGCACTGGGATTACAAGTGTGTGCCACTATGCCTGACTTTTATTCTGAAATAGTGTCTCAGTAAGTTGTGGAGGGCCTTGCAGGTTGCTGAGGCTGGCCCCAAACCTGTGATCTTTCTGTCTCAACCTCCCAAGTACTGGGATTGCAACAAGCATGCACCACCATGCCTGGCTTATCTGTCAACTTTTAAATAAATTATAAATAACCTTTAAAAATGCCCCACTAAAATAGCAGCTGATGCCACCATTACTTTAAATTATAAAGGCAGGTTTGGGGGTGTCTAGACAGTGCTCACATGGCCCACAGCTATCTCCTAGCCAGTGTGTGTGACTGTGGCACAGAAATCTAGCAGACAGCTCTACTGCCTGAAAGAAAGAGGCCAGGTTGGGGATCTATGGTGATAGATGTTAGACTGGACCAAACAAATGTGAATGTCAAATGCTGAAGCCCAGTCCATGGGAATCATGATACATATGGTCATCATGATAATCAGAAAAGATTTAGTTCAAGAAGTTTAATGACTAGAAATCTAGTCAGATTAATAGGTGTCGGCTAAATATTCTGAGGGGATTTGATCACTGTGTGTGTTTTTTGAACCCAGGGGTGTTCTACCTTTGAGCTATAACCCATCCCTTAAAATTTTATATTTATTTATTTTTGTAGTACTGGGGATTGAATCCAGGAACAGTCTACCTCTGAGCTATACTCCCAGCCCTGTTTTTTATTTTTATTTGGAAACAGAGTCTCACTAGGTTGATGGGAGTCTCACTACTTGCTGAGGTTGTTCTTGAACCTGCAATCCTCTCATCTCAGCCTCTCAAGTACTGGGATTATAAGCATGTGTCTCTACACCTGGCAGAAAATTTTTATTCATTCATTTATTTATTCATTAATTTATTCATTTATGTGGTACTAGGGATTGACCTCAGGGGCATTCTACCTCTGAGCTACACCCCCCAGCCCAATTTTTTATTTTTTATTTTGACACAGGGCCTCACTAAGCAGCTGAGGCTGGCCGAGAACCTGGATCCTCCAGTCTTAGCCTCCCAAGTACTGGGATTACAAGCATGCACCACCATGCCTGGCTAAAAAGCTTTTATTTTGAAACACAGTCTCACTAAGTGGCTGAGGCTGGCCTCACACCTGAGATCTTCCTGTCTCAGTCTCCCAAGTACTGGGATTACAGGCATGTACCACCACACTCAGCTGATCACTTTAACTGAAATAAAATACACACAACATAAAATTTACCATTAGTGGCACTTAGCAAGCATCATCACTATCTAGTTCCAGAACATTTTCATAACTCCCAAAGGAAACCCTATGTCCATTAAGCAGTTGCTTCCCATTCCCATTCCTCTCAGTCCCTGGCAACCACTTATCTGTTTCTGTGTCTGTAAATCTGTCTATTGTGAGCATTTTATATCAGTGGAATCATATATTATGTGGCCTTTTCTGATGGGCCTTTTAAACTTAGCTCAATGTCTCCAAGGTTCATCAATGCTGTAGCACAGATCAGAACTTCATTCCTGTTTATTGCTCAACAATATTCTGCTTTATTGAAACACTACACGTTTCTTATCCATTCATATACTGATGGACATCTGGGTTCTTTCCACCCTTTGGCTATTAAGAATAGAGCTGCAATAAACACATATTTTTATCTGAACATGTGTTTTTAATTCTCTTGGGTCTATAAAACTAGGATTGCAATTGCTGGATCATATGGTAACTCCATGTTTAATCTTTTGAGGAGTTGTAAACTGTTTTCCATGGGGTTTCCTTTGGGGATGATGGAAATGTTCTGGAACTAGACAGGAGTCAAGTGTGGAGGCAGAAACTGCTTCCATTCTAGAATGCTTAGCAGCCAGCAGTAAGCTTTATATGGAAGTTATCACAGCAAAAATGCTGGAAGCAGTGCAGGGTTGTTTCATTTTACTTACTCATGCATTAACCAATATTCCTTAAACATCTTCATATTGTGCCTGTACCTAGGTCAGGGATGGCAATAGCCACAAGAATCTCTCTACCTATAAAAAGCATCCCTTTCTGCCATTTTGCCTAGTGTTCTAAGGTAGATAGTCAATAATGAAATAATAGCAACCTTGATGAATGTTGCAAAAGGAGAAATACTGAGAGCAAGGGGAGACTCCTCAAGAAGTCAGGGAAGCATTACAAAACATAGATGCAATGGCTACACTGTGACCTAGTGGAGGTGGAGAAGGATTGGACCAAGGTGGCAAAGCTGGTAAAGTTGTGGAGTTGCAACTGGAAATCAGGGAGGCTTCAATACCTACTGTCTGCTTGAAGGTAACTACAGAGGAAGGTGACCAAATGAGACAAGAAGGGATGAAAAGTGAAACCCCCTACTTAATGCAGTTATTTTTCTGAGCCCATTTCATCCCTCTGGAACACCTGTACCCTTAAGACTAGCTCTCCATTCTCTAGCAACTTCTCCATCACTTTCCACTAGGCCTTTGCCTTTATATTCTAGTAGGGTTGTCTCAATGACCCTCCACATGAGTGGTGAGAGATTAACCAGAGCCAAGCTGGCCTCTGATACCAAATACCTAGTGTTCAAGGTCGCACATCCATTGATGCTGACATTGCATATAACTTCTGTCCCTAGCAATATAGTCCCTCAGCTGCTGTTTTCTCCCAAGTTTCTGTTGATGTTTTTCCTTACCTTTGCATACCTTATGTAAATAAGATTTATTTATTTATTTATTTATTTATTGTACTGAAGATTGAACTCAGGGACATTCTATCTCCGAGCTACACTCCCTAGCCCTTTTTATTATTTGGAAACAGGGTCTCACTAAGTTACTGAGAGCCTCACTAAATTGCTGAAGCTGGCTTTGAACCTGCAATCCTCCTATCTCAGTCTCCCAAGTACTGAGATTACAAGCATGAGCCACCATGCCCAGCTATAAATACGTTTTATATACTTTTATCAGAGTGTCAGCTGCTTTTATTGAAGAATATCTGTTAAAATCTCATCACAGAGGCAACATTTTTTTGGGAGGGGGAGCAGAAAGAAGTGTTTGTGTATTGAAACGTCACATTGTACCCGATAAGTATGTATAATTCTATGTGTCATATGTGTTAATTGAAAATAAAACTTAAAAAAAAAGATCTTGCTGGGCGTGGTGGTGCACGCTTGTAATCCCCGCACTTGGGAGGCGGAGACAGGAGGATCGCGCAGGTTCGAAGCCAGCCGCGCTGGCTTAAGACACCCTGTTTCCAAATAAAAATATAAAAAAAATAGGTCTGGGAGTGTAGCCCGGAGGTAGAAGGGCTTCCAGGAACCCCAGTACCACCAAAAAAAAAAGATCTTGCAGTAAAGTTAGAAGTCCACATAAGGCCAGTTCACTTGTTACCTCTTGTAACTACTTTAAGAGTACAGGGTCTTATTTTCATTGTATTGCTTCACTTGAATAGATTACTCCACATCTACATGACAGACAAGCTACTGTCTGCTAAGGATGACATCTGAGGCCCGATGTTTACTGCAGCTTGAGTCTACTGAAATGAACAAGAAGAGGACAGCAAGGAGGAATATCTTATCCACACTGGCAAAAGGGAGGGCACCATATTGGTGACTCTAGCAGACATGCTTGTTCCATAGTCCTGCCATGGAGTGTTGCTGCTTTGTGCAGTTCCTTAATAATTGTTCAGTGGTTCCTGCCATAGAAGGTCACTGCTCCCTGCAGCTTCCTGAAAATTGTTCTGCAGTTCCTACCACGGAAGGTTGCTGTTCTAGGGCAGCTCCCTAACACTAGTCTTTCTCACATGAAAACAGCAAGAAGCCTGATATAATCATTTTAAGAGAATTTAATAATTGGAGGTTAGGGAGGAAATAGATGTCAATTCTCCTGGCCTTCTGTAGCCAGGGCCTTATTTTTTTATAGAAATTTTGGACAAGGCATTATGAAAGTTAATCAAACACTGATGCTAACAATTGTCACGGGTTACAATAAAGATCAGTAAGGCAGGCATGTGACAAGCTTGGAAGAAGGAGGGGATTAGACATTACTGGGTGGAGACAACATCAAAGACCGTGCCTCAGAGATTATACCAGGTCCCTTGGAATTTGTCTGCTTGTGGACAAATCCCACTCAGCCAAATACCATGTATTTAAACTGAGCCAGCCCAAGATGATAATCTCAGTGTATGTTCTAAGATGGCTCTCAACATTGTCAGGGGCAGAGAACCTTTGAGAAATTGCTGCAGGATGTGGTGCAGCTAGGATCAATGTGAGATAGGCGGCACTCACCCAATTCTACCACACTTAATTAAACACAAGAGTAAAGCAGGGACCCATTGGGATATATGTGGTTAGGATTCCCCAACAGAGACCTAGAAAATCTTCATGGTCAGAAAACTAGACTTGTGAGCTAGCCTGCTGAAGTGCAGTTTACTGAAGGGGGAGGGAATGGAAGGTTCTATGAGCCTTCCATGCCCTCAGTGGAAAGACCAGTGATAGGCTGATCTGGTGGAGGAGGGCAGGCAGGCTGTGACTTGCTTCTGGTGAGTGCAGCTGTATGGGCTCTCGGCTACCATCACATCACATCACATCACACAAACAGAAGGGATCCCACAGAGATTAGAGAGTTGGATTCAAAATTCACACAATCGCTATCTCCCAATCTCTAGTAAAATGAAAGAAAATTGGGAAAAAGGAGTATGGAAGGAAGAATTCATAAAACAAAGGAAAGGGACATAACTGAAAGTAGCCGTGATCAGGAAAGACTCTAGAGGACAAAGCAAGACTGAGCTCCTGTCTCTATCTCTACCCCCAGAACCAATGCTGGGGAGTGGACAACATGTGGAGAAATCTTAGCCAATAAGGCGGAAAGAAACAAATGGGAGTACCTCACTTTTTCCTTTGAAGCCTAGGAACTACAGAAACTCTTGCTGGAAGTCGCAGGAGAAACAGCTAAGTGGCTAGTGAGCCAGGGCAACTCCATGGGAAATGACTGCTCTCAAGCACATGAATATTTAGGGAACCATCCAGAGCCAGGTATTTCCCCCCAACGAGAAAGTTATACATCCAGGTACAGTAAGCCTTGAGTATAAAGGACTTCGCGCAATTCTTTAGATGCCACTTAAGACTATCCAGCTGCAGCTCCCTCTGACTCCCTGGCAAAAGACAGCTCAGAGGGGGAAACAGGGAGATTATGCCAACAGACTGAAAATAAAGAGCCAAGAATTCCCCCCTGTTGCAAAGCAAACAGAAGGACTGTACAGAGGCATCTAATCTGGAGCCAAGATGAAAAGATGCAACATGGTAACAGCAAACATTATGGCTAAAAGAAGAGACACAGGGAGGGAAAATGGCACAGGAAAGGCCAAATCTCCCGCCAAGAAAGAACACACCACAAGGAAAAAAATTCCTCACACATTTATAAAAACATGTTCCCAATAAAATAGTTCACAGATGAGATAAAACAGATTAAGATAAATTCCCAACCTAGAAAAACAAACTGCAGATCAAAACACATCATTATGAAACTAATAAATACATTGAAAACCAGCCAGAAGTGAAATATACATAGCTGAAAATCAAATTAGACAGTAACTATGGGTGAAAAGACAAAAGCTAAGTCAATCAGAGCAAAACTAATGCTGCATTGGAAGAGACAAAGCTAATTCAACATAAGGGTAGGGGCTGGGATGTAGCTCAGTGGCAAAGCGCCTGCTTTGCAGGTGTGGTACTCTGGGTTCGATCCCCGGTTCCAAAAAAGACCCCTTTAAAAAAAAATAAGCTAAGAACAAGCAAAAAAAAAAATCTTTAAGCTGGGCATGGTGGCGCACGCTTGTAATCCCAGCATTTGGGAGGCTGAGACCGGAGGATCGCGGTTCACAGACAGCCTCAGCTACTTAGTGAGGCCACCTGCAACTCAGTGAGACCTGGTTTCAAAATAAAGAATAAAAAATAGGGCAGGGGGTGTAGCTCGGAGGTCAAATGCCTCTGGGTTCTATCCCCAGACCCGCAAAAAAAAAAAAAAAAAAAAAAAAAAAAAAAAAAAAAGGTAATTTGTGTCCCTAACATAGGGAACCCAACAAATGGGACAGAAGATACCATCAAGGATACAGTATGGGAGAACTGGCCTAATAGAAAGACAAAAACATCCGTAGCTTGAAGGAACAGACCACAAGCCCAGGGAAACCTGACAAAGGATGCTCCATGGCAAGAAAGACTCTAGCTACCCTATACAACTTCAAGGATAAAGACAGTTCTCCAAGCATCCTGGCAGGAAAATGAAAGTGACTTTCAAGAGGAACATCAGAAGGCCAGGCATGAGATCTGAAAGGCAGCTCAGTGTAGAGGTCATGTGGGGATCAAGTGGTTACAGGTAAGGTCAGAGATGGGTAGGGGCCTGACCCTCACTGAGATAAAATTTTAATGCAGATTTAAAGAAGGTGAGGGCTGAGGGAATGGGTCATGTAAAGAGAGGCCCAAGCTGGGAGTGATGAAGTACATTTGTCATCCCAGTACCTGAGAGGCTGAGACAGGAGGACTGCAAGTTTGAGGACAGCCTCAGCAAGTAGACTCTCAGCAACCTAGTGAGATACTGTTTCAAAACCAAAAATAAAATTGGGCTGGGGTGTAGTTCAGAGGTAGAATGTCCCTGGGTTCAATCCCCAGTAAACACACACACACACACACACACACACACACACACACACACACAAGACACACACGAATTTTAAGATGGTGACATTGGAGCATTAAACCAATCACTGGACAACTTATGTAAGTTGTATACTCATGAAATTGGCTTCCAAATAAGAGACTTTAGATTTCATATTGAGATGAATTTTCCCAGAAGTAACCTGATCAGATGTACATTTTCAAAAAGACCATTTCAACAATGGAAAGATATAGAACTGGTGAGGGGTGGGCAGGATGATGCAAGATGCTGCATGGCAGACTCTGAAGAAGCCAATGCTGCATCCGAGTTTGGGGTGCAAGATGTTTATCAGGGACTGACACTCTGAGAGAAGGTGAGAGAAGTCAAAAGTGTGAGATGGCTCCATGGGAGGTTTGTATCCATTTTCCTTACATCATTCATTTTCCAGGGCCCTGTCCTAGAGACATGTGACCTTAGGTGAAGAGGAGGCTCTTGCAGTTGAGGCCAGTCCTAAGAAACAGGCAGCTGGAAGCTGCCTGGCTCACTGCAGTCAATTTTATCTTAAACCTTTTTTTACCACAATAAAAAAAATTGGGGTTAAAAAAGGCTACTGGGTGGTTTGAAGATTCCTAGAGTGTTGGAGATACAGGTTTGAGTCCTGTTGGCCAGGGACATGGTCCAAATCCTTTTGCCAAGCTGTATTGGGGACAGCCAGGGAAGCATTGGCCACCACACTGTGGGCACTCCAGCCTAGGAACTCATCTTTTTGCAGTCCCAAGGCTGGGAATGCTCCTCTTAGCATGTGAGGGTGGAGCTTAAAGCATATAACCATGCACTTATGCAGGGCTTGAGTAATTTTTTTTTCTACAAAGGGCAAGGTAGTAAATATTTTTAGTAAGTACTTTATACTCAGAGGGCCACCAGTCTCTGTCACAACCACTCAACTTGCCCTAGTACCAGGAAAGCAGCCATACATAATGCATGAAGGAATGGGTGGAGCAGGGCTGGGTTCCAATAAAACTTAATTTGCAAAAACAGGCAGAGGCGGAGCTGGCCCTTGGGACATAGTTTTCCAAAGGCTGCCCTGACTGAAATGTCAGCTAGGCAAGCAAGCAGATGGCATTTTCAGTCATTACAATCAGAGGTCACTTGGCCTTTCAGCAAAATCATAAAGTGGGTGAGAATTCCCTCAAACACAGAAAGGGACCTAAGATATAAGGTGAGGTAGCCAGTTTATATGACACCTGTAGAGTATGGGGGTCTCAGAAAAGACACACAAAAAAGTTTGGAGGAGTGAAAATCAGGTCAAGAAAGAAGAGGACTTGCCAGGATTACTGGCACACGCCTGTAACCCCAGTTCTTGGAAGGCTGAGATGAGAGGATCACAGTTTTGAGGCCAGCACTTGGTATCTTAGCAAACCCTGTTTCAAAATAAGAAATAAAGCCAGGTTTGGTGGCACATGCTTATAATCCCAGTACTTGGGAGGCTGAGACAGGAGGATCGCGGTTTACAGACAGTCTCAGCTACTTAGTGAGGCCCTCTGCAACTTTGTGAGATCCTGTTTTATTTTATTTTTATTTTTTGGTGGTACTGGTTTTCCTGGAAGCCTTTCTACTTCCGGGCTACATTCCCAGACCTATTTTATATACTTTTTTTATTTGGAAACAGGGTCTCTTAAGCCAGCGAGTCTGGCTTCGAACCTGCGGGATCCTCCTGTCTCCACCACGCCCAGCAGAGATCCTGGTTTAAATATAAAGAATAAGCCGGGCGTGGTGGCGCACGCTTATAATCCCCGCGCTTGGGAGGCGGAGACAGGAGGATTGTGCAGGTTTGAAGCCAGCCGTGCTGGCTTAAGAGACCCTGTTTCCAAATAAAAGTATAAAATAGGTCTGGGAGTGTAGCCCGGAGGTAGAAGGGTTTCCAGAAACCCCAGTACCACCAAAAAATAAAAAAATAAAAAAAAAGAGCTGGGGGTGTGGCTCAGAGGTAGAATGCCTCTGGCTTCCACCCCCAGTACCACAAAATAAATAAGTAAATTAACAAACACACAGACCTGGGGATGTACGCCACTGGATTCAATCCCCAGTACAAGGAAGGAAGAGAGGGAAGGAAGGGAAGGGGAGAGAACCTGCCACAGCAACATGGAGGTCCACTGGGAACTGGTAAGACCATTTCATGGAATGTAGAGGAGAAAGCTTCCATGGAGTAAGCTATGGGAGGTGAGGAAAGGGGTAACTGAGTACAGAGACTGTTAAAGAGTTTGGTTAAAAGGGGGGAATTAAGATTGAGCAGGAGTTCAGGAAGATAAATGAATCAGAGTACTTAGGTCAGACAGGAAATCCTAAAACATGTTCATATGGTGATGGGCATGATTCATGAGAGGAGGGAAGATTGGTGAAGTCCCATGGAACATGAAACAGTGGATGACACCCTGAGCTGAAAGGAAGTCCTTATCACAGGCGGTATCTGAGCTAGGTTCCATGGATAGAACACCTTCCAGTGATTACAAAGTCTAACAATGACTATGAGAGTGAGTGGCTGAGGTCACTGGAGTAGAGGTGGTAAAGGAGATAGGGAGCCATGCACACTAAAGTCCCTGTAGGATGGAAGGGACTGGAACAGTCCACTGAGTCCTCAAAGGAGGATGACTATCCAGGACACTAGGCAAGACTGCCATGGGAGTCTATGGGCTTGGACAGCTGGGGGTTACAGTTCTTCCTCCTAGCCCTGAGGTACATGGGGCATAAAACAACCAACAAGCTGCTCTCAGAAGAGCTGTGGAGGATTTGGCATGAGGTGTGGGAACAGAGATGTAGGGACCTAACTCTAGTAAGGAGTAGAGAAGTGGCTGGAAAGAAAGGTGAAGGTCACATTAGGGACCTTGATGCCATCTGAAAGTAGGGATACTACTTGGGTTTAAATAGGGGAGTGATGCTGGATGTGATGGTGCATGCTTGTAATCCAAGTACTTGGGAGACTGAGACAGGAGGATCCAGGTTCGCGGTCAGCCTCAGCTACTGAGTGAGACCCTGTTTCAAAATAAAGAATAAAAAACAGGGCTGGGGGTGTAGTTCAGAGGTAAAATGCCCCTGGGTTCAATCCCCAGTACCACAAATAGATAGATAGATAGACAGACATACAGACAGACAGACAGAGAGAGTGAGATTTGACTGTAAGGATCATATGAAAGACCAAAACATGTAGAAAGGCTCATCATGATGCAGGAGTTCTAGAGGGAGATGAGGGCTTGATCCAGGGCAGTGGTAGAAAGAGTAAAAGGAGAAATGGGAGACATCAGAGAGCAGCAGGTGCAGTTTGGCAGCTCCCTGGATGTAAGCAGTTCAAGGGACTCTTAGTCTCTTGACTTGGGTGACTGTGACAGAGAACAGAGCATATGACATTTGGCTATTTGGTCTTGTGATCCACCCAGCTTATTTTGAAGGAGGTGTGAGGGTAGTAAGCACAAGCAGTGAGTTGAGAAGAATGGGAGGAAGAAAAGAGGACAACTTCTTTCAAATGCCTTGTATAGTAAAATAAGACTAAACTACACACTTATCCCATAAGCTTTTTTCTACTATAGAGCAAAACAAGTTTTATTTACTTTGTACTTCTTTTTAGTGCTCTCTGTCGCCACCTAATGGGATGTCAGCTGAACCCCAAAGCTTTACCAGTGGACTAGCAGAAGAGGCTGGAGACAACAGCCTGGTTCACACCACAGCCATCAAAAAAAGCAGTTCAGGCAGGAGGAATGGGCCAGCCCCCAAGTGGAGGAAGACTGAGAGAAACTGCTTTTAGAAGATCATCAAAGTTGGGCGTGGTGGTGCACCCTTGTAATTCCAGCATTTGGGAGGCTGAGACCTGAGGATCACGGTTCGCGGACAGCCTCAGCTACTTAGTGAGGCCCTTTGCAACTCAGTGAGACCCGGTTTCAAAATAAAGAATAAAAAATAGGGCAGGGGGTGTAACTCAGAGGTCAAATGCCCCTGGGTTCCATCCCCAGACCCACACACACAAAAAAGATCATCGAGACAAAATGAGACAATCATTCCTTATGATACCTACTTCAATTTAAGAATTCCCAGCAGATAGATGCCTATCAACCTTAACTTCTATGTCCTCCTAGGATCAGGTAAAAAACCAATCTAATATATTTGTGAGGATGTTGTTTGGCAAGACAATAATCTGGGGGACTTGAGCATAGGTAAACTCTGTTTTAGGTTCTAGTGGTTAATGTACCACCCTCTAAGTTTAGGTGTACTTTTTTGCATTTAGAAATGCAGAAAAAAATGTACTAGTGAAAAGTCTTGCTGAAGGATCGCAGTTCATGGACAGCCTCAGCTACTCAGTGAGGCCCTCTGAACTTAGTGAGACCCTGTTTCAAAATAAAGAATAAAAAATAGGGGTGGGGGTGTAGCTCGAAGTCAAATGCCCCTGGGTTCCATCCCCAGACCCGCAAGAAAAAAAAAGAAAAGAAAAGAAAAAGAAAAGTCTTGGATCAGCCAGGCGTGGTGGCACATGCTTGTAATTCCAGAGCTTGGGAGGCTGAGACAGGAGGATCGCAAGTTCATGGCCAGCCTCAGCTACTTAGTGAGGCCCTAAGAAACTTAATGAGGCCCTGTTTCAAAGTAAAAATAATAGAAAATAGGGCTGGGGGTGTAGCTTGGAGGTAGAATGCTCCTGGGTTCAATACCCAGTACCATAAAAAAAAAAGTCTTGGCTCTCAAGGCAAGAGCTACAACTCTTGCTGCTAATGGCTTTCCTCCCACAGCTCTGACAGGCCTACAAATATCACTCACTCAGGAAGAAATACAGCAAGCACCAAACCAGAGGTGACAAGACGAAAGTAAAACTCAACAATAGTTCCATAACTTCACTGCCATCTGGGACTGCTTAGAGAAGGACACAGAGCCTATTGTCTACAGAAGGAAACAAAAAGGACAAGGGTCGAAGAGCAGAGTTTTTGCCAGTGAAGAGCTGAAAGAAGGAAATGGACATTTTCATGCCAGAAGAGGCCACTAGAATAAACGTTTAAATCTGGTAAGTCCTCATCTACAGAAAAATGAGTAGCTGCCTTGCATGGTGGCACCAAATCACTGAGTGAGCCCTTGGGTGCTGCTGGATCCTGTGATCAGGTGGCAGGCAGCAGCAATTTGGGAACCACTGCATGTAAGGGTAGGGTTAAGTACTTGCAGTAGTTCCCCAGGCTGACAATGAACCAATGAAGAGGTGGAGATCATGAATATCAGCACAGAGAAGATGTGGTTGTATTCAGATGCCAGGGGTAGGGAGCCAATAAAAGAGCATGAGAGAAGATACACTAGAGCATATGATGGAACATTAGGTAGACTTTAAAAAGATGTCTTGAGTTTTTCATAACATGGTGTATCTTGGTCTTCTCAGGCTGCCGTAAAAAATAGCAGACTGGTAACTTAACAGAAATGTATTTCTCACAGTTCTGGAGGCCAGATGTCCAAGATCAAGATGCTGACAGATTTGTTTCCTGGTAAGGGCTCTTTTCTTGGCTTGCAAATGGCTACAGTCTCACTGTGTCCTCATATGGAAGAAAGCAAGCACAAGCTCTCTTGTATTTCTTTCTTCTTTTTTATTTGAGTCCTAGGGATGGAACTTGGGTATTCTACCTCTGAGCTATACCACAGCCTTATGTATGTATGTATGTATGTATGTATGTATGTATGTATGTATATGTATGTATGTGGTACTGAGGATTGAACCCAGGGTCATTATACCTCTGAGCTATACCCTTAGGTCTATTTTTTATTCTTTATTTCGAAACAGGGTCTCACTAAGTTAGGGAAAGCCTCGCTAAATACCTGAAACTGGCCACAAACCTGAAATCCTCCTGTCTCAGCCTCCCAAGAGTGTGCCACCTCAACCGGTTTATTTTTTTCAGGAACAAATCCCCTATCTATCTTTCTTTTCTCTTTCTTTCTTTCTTTCTTTCTTTCTTTCTTTCTTTCTTTCTTTCTTTCTTTCTTCTTCTTTTTTGCGGTATTATTTGTGGTATTAGGGATGAAACCCAGGAGGATTCTATCTCCGAGCTACACCCCCTGACCTTACCCATCCATCCTTCCTTCCTTCCTTCCTTCCTTCCTTCCTTCCTTCCTTCCTTCCTTCCCTCCTTCCTTCCTGTGGGTCTGGAGATGGAACCCAGGGGCATTCAACCTCCAAGCTATACCCCCTGCCCTAATTTTTATTCTTTATTTTGAAACAAAGGTCTCACTATATTGCCGAGGGCCTCATTAAGTAGCTGAGGCTGTCCACTAACCCACGATCCTCCTGTCTCAGCCTCCCAAATGCTGAGATTATAAGTGTGCTCCACCATGCCGCCCGGCTATGAATATTTATTTTTTAAAAAGCAAAAAACTAGCCGGGCGTGGTGGCGCACGCTTGTAATCCCCGCGCTTGGGAGGCAGAGACAGGAGGATCGCGCAGGTTCGAAGCCAGCCGCGCGCGCTGGCTTAGGAGACCCTGTTTCCAAAAATGAAAATGTAAAAATAGGTCTGGGAGTGTAGCCCGGAGGTAGAAGGGCTTCCAGGAACCCCAGTACCACCAAAAAAAAAAAAAAGCAAAAAACTTCAATATAAACATTAATAAAATATGACTTAAGAAGGAAATTAATATATTATCTGCTGTTACAGACACCAGATGTTTGCCTTCTGAAAAAACAGTCTCTGCAGCATTTCCTCAGTATTTCTTCTTTATTTCTTCTCATGTTACTTTCTCTTTTGATTTACCTGGAATCAATGGATCTGGATTGGAGAGGCAGGCGCTTGCCTGTCCTATTCCTTCTTCTCTGTATACAGCCAACACAAGAATACCAGTTGCATTGTCATGACACTTCCCTATTTTACTTTTTGTTTGGAAACAGGGTTTCAATAAATTACTGAGGCTAGCTGCTGTCAATCTGCAATCCTCCTGTCTCATGCTCCCAAGTACTGCGATTATAAGCACCTGCCACCATGCCCAGTTATGGGAGGACCCCACCCTTACAACCTCATCTATTCCTAATATCCTTCCAAATGCCCCATCTCCAAAAGTATCACTTTGCAAGTTAAGGCTTCAACATGAACTTGGAGGGACATAAATATTTATTCCGTAACAGTGGTGATGTTTATGTTACAATGATGAATGCAAAAGAGCAGGGTGCAAAGCCAGGTATGGGGGCGCATGCTTGAATCCCAGCATTTGGGAGGCTGAGACAGAAGGATTGTGGTTTATGGCTAGCCTCAGCTACTTAAGTGAGGCCTTTTATAACTCCGTGAGACTCTGTTTAAAAAAAAAAAAAAAAAAAAAAAAACCTAGTGCTGGGGTGTACCTTGGAGGTAGAATGCCCCTGGTCCATCCACAGTACCAAAGGAAAAAAAGGCAAGGTGCAGCACCATATGTATGTTGTCATGCCAATTAAAACTCAGGCCAAACTGACCATAGTAGCTAGTGCATGCTTGCAATCCCAGGATTTGGGAAGCTGAGACTGGAGGACCGCAATTCACAGACAGCCTCAGCTACTTAGTGGGGCCCTCCGCAACTCAGTGAGACCCTGTTTCAAAATAAAGAATAAAAAATAGGGCAGGGGGTGTAGCTCGGAGGTCGAATGCCCTGGGTTCCATCCCCAGATCTGAGAAAAAAAAAAATCTCAGGCCAAGAGATGATGGTGCAATTTGAATATATTTAATGAACTGCACACTTAAAAATGGTTAAAATAAGGATTGGGCGTGGTGGAGCACGCTTGTAATCCCAGTGCTTGGGAGGATCGCACAGGTTCGAAGCCAGCCTCAGATACGTAGCAAGGCTCTCAGCAACTTAGTGAGACCCTGTTTCCAAATAAAACATATAAAATAGGTCTGGGACTATAGCCCGGAGGTAGAAAAGCCCATGGATTCCACCCACAGTACCACATACACACACATACACACAAAAGATTAAAATAGTAAATTTTAGGTGATGTGTATTTTACCACAATTTTAAAAATTCAAAGAGTTGGGCATGGGTTGGTACATACTTGTAATCCTAGTACTTGGGAGGCTGAGACAGGAGGATCACAGATTCCTGGCCATGGCAACTTTGGGAGGCTCTTAGCAACCTAGTGAGAACCTGTTTCCCAATTAAAAATCAGGCTGGGGATATAGCCTGGAGGTAGAATGTCTCTGGGTTCCCCCCCCCCAAAAAATCAAAGAGGGCAAGAAAAAACAAAAAAAAAATTTAAAAGTATCTGTCCAAAAATGCACAAAATAGGATGGTATAAATGAATCAAAATGCACCAGTAATCAAACAAGTTAACGGACAAAACAAACAGAATGGATTTTTAAAAACAAATCTGGCTATTTGCTGTTTTCAAGAGCTATGCCTCATTCAGAGACACAGAAAGGAGCAAAATGAACAGCTGGGCAAAGCTATGTTAGACGGGTGATATGGCATCATTTCTACCACACAAAGTAAAATTCAAGGCAAAGTATTATTAATAACAAAGAGTCAAAGAGTTCAACTTACCAAGAAGATAAAACTCTTTCTAAATCAGAAAACGTGGCCTCAAAATACATAATAAGCCAGGCATGGTGGTGCACACTTGTAATCCCAGCATTTGGGAGGCTGAGACAGAAGGATCACAGATTCTCGGCCAGCGTCAGCTATGTAGTGAGGCCCTTTGCAAATCAGTGAAACCCTGTTTCAAAACAAAGAATAAAAAATAGGGCTGGGGGAGTAGCTCGGAGGTAGAATGCCCTTGGAATCCGTTCCCAGTACCATAAAAAATAATAAAACAAAAATTAACAAAGCTCTGTGGTAAAACTTATGTGTCCATCACCACAGTAGGAGATTTTAATACACAATCCCTAGCAGATAAGTGAAATAGGAAAAATGGCAGTAAAAAAACACTTCCAGCTGGGTGCAGTGCTGCACACCTGTAATCCCAGCACTTGAGAGGCTGAGACAAGAGGATCGCAGGTTCGAGTCCAGCCTTAGCAACTTGAGCTACATACTCAGCTCTACTTTTATTTTTTATTTGGAAACAGGATCTCACTAAGTTGCTGTGAATCTCACTGAATTGCTGAGGCTAGCTTCGAACTTCAATTCTCTTGTCTCAGCCTCCCTGGTACTGAGATTACCACCATGCGCTACCATGCCCAGCTCAGAACCTGCTTCTCAGAAAACATAAGGAAGCCGGGCGTGGTGGTGCATGCTTGTAATCCCCGCGCTTGGGAGGCTGAGACAGGAGGATCGCATGGCTTCGAAGCCAGCCTCAGCTACTTAGTGAGGCTCTCAGCAACTTAGTAAGACTCTGTTTCCAAATAAAATATAAAAAAGGTCTGGAAGTATAGCCTGGAGGTAGAAAGCCTCTGGGTTCTACCCCCCCAGTACCACCAAAAATAAAAAATAAAATAAGAAAACATAAGGAAAAATATCAAAGTCTTATACTTAGAAATTTAAAAAAAACATTTCAAAATAATTTGTGGGACAAAGAAAGCACCATAATTTATTTTGTGGTATTGGAGATCAAACCCAGGGGTGCTCTACTACTCAACTATACCCCAGCCTTTTTTAGTTTATTTTGAGAGAGTCGCTCAAATTAGCCTCAAACTTGTGATCCTCTTGCCTCAGCCTCCCAAGTAGCTGGGATTACAGGCATATGCCACTGTATGTGGCCAAGCATCACTCTTAAGTTTGTACTTCCTGAGTTGTGAACCATACATAACCACCATAGTGAATCCACATGAGCTCCTATTCTGGGAAAGGCCACACCTGGCTTTGCCCTGGAGGCTGGCCTGGCACAATGTGGGACAGGAAGAATGCTAATGAGCTATGGAGCAGAAGCAGACCTGAACATCTCCTGACACTGGCTTCTTTCTTCTTCTTCTTCTTCTTCTTATTATTATTATTATTATTATTATTATTATTATTATTATAGCACTGGGGATTGAACCCAGGGGCATTCTACCTCCGAGCTACACCCCCCAGCCCTCTTTTGTATTCTTTATTTTACTTTATTTTATTTTTGCGGTACTGGGGATGGAATCCAGGGGCATTCTACCTCCAAGCAACAACCCCAGCCCTATTTTCTGGTCTTTTTTAAATTTTGAAACAGGGTCTCATGGAGTTGCAAAGGGCCTCCCTAAGTAACTGAGGCCATCCGATCCTCTGATCTCTACCTCTGGATGCTGGGATTACAAGTGTGTACCACCATGCCTGGCCTTGTATTCTTTATTTTGAAACAGAGTCTCACTAAGTTGTGGAGGGCCTCACTAAGTACCTTAGACAGGCCACAAACCTGCGATCTTCCTGTCTCAGCCTCCCAAGTACTGGGATTACGAGCGTGTGCCACCATACTTGGCTTATCATTATTATTATTAAACAAATTCGGTAGGTGAAAAAGGTATCGTTTTGTTTTCACTGGCATGTCTTCGATTACCACTGAGACAGAACTCTTTTCCTTATCTTCACTGGCTATCTGTATCTCATTTTTAATTTTTGTTCATATTCTTTGTTTCAGTGGTGGTTACTAGTGGTAAGTTAGTAGGAAGAACTGCTGCACTCAAATCTAGACTGAGGAAGAAATTTTCTGGGTGTGGTGGTATATACTTTAATACCAGTGCTTAAGAGGCTATGACAGGAGGACTGAAGCCTCAGCAAATAGTGAGACTTGACAACCTAGATAGACCCTGTTTCAAAATAAAAAAAAATAGCTGGGCATAGTGGTAATGCTTATAATCCCAGTACTTGGGAGGCTGAGACAGGATCACAGGTTCTTGGCCAGCCTTAGCAAATTAGTAAAACCCTATTTCCAAGTAAAAGAATAAAATGGAGCTGTGTGTCTGTGGTATAGCTCAGAGATAGAACACCCCTGGGTTCCGTTCCTAGTACCACAAAAACAAACAATAAATGAATAAATAAATAAAGTGCTGGAGGTATAGTTCAGAGGTAGAATGCCCCTGGGTTCAATCCTTAGCACCCCCCCTTACAAAACTGCCTACATGTATTCACAGTAAATGACTACTGAATAGCCGATAAAATTGTGCCCATTGCCCATTCAGAGGCCTTAAACCCAGGATGACTCACTGGACAGCCATCTGCAACCAAACTGCTCTTCCGAATCCAAATATTTCAGACTCATCCACGCCTGCTCTTTCTTGCCCCTTTCCAAAAGAGCCCTGTGAGCTGCTATTAGTGCTCCTAAATCATTATCCTGTTACCCAAATGACCGAGTCAATAAAAAAATCTTTTCCTAAGTGGTTCCCTAATACTTTTCCAATCACTACTAAACATACACTCTCACTGAAGGCTCAGCAATACACAAAGCAGTGTTCAGTGGAATTACTAAGGATTGAAGAGTAAAAGTGACTTGACTGTTGAAGTTGCCAGCTAGAGGAAAAAAGTGGGATCTAATGCTGAGGCTGTATGGCATGAAAAGCCTCAGCTTGTTTACCATACTGGAAGTAAAATCATGAAGGTATGTTTATACTTTGTCCAGATCTTACACATTATACCAAGGTTCTGGGTTGCAAGCAACAGAACCAACTTTAGCTAATTTCGATCACAAAGGAGATCTTGGGCAACAGATACAGAAATAGAATATTGGAGAACCTGGCTCAGCAAAGAAGTTGCACAACTGAAAATACCACCAGGGCTATACTGAAAGGACCATCTGTGGGATACACACCCAGGGTGACAATGCCATGTAATCACTAAATATTAGCCACTATGGCTGGCTTCTTCACTTAGGTATCCCTGAGAAAAGACTGGGTTTTCCCAAGCCTAAGCTTGATCACTATTCCATTGCTTCCAGATAGTAAGGGAGGAAACATGTTCATCCTCCTGGGGCAGGCACTGCCAAGCACCTGCCCCCAAATACACTTATGTTCTCCATCTGCCTTACTAACAGACCCCTGTGCTCAACTAAGGAAAGATAAGTTCCAGCTTCACAAAAGACCATGGTACTAGAGACTAGCCAATGAGATGACGGTAGACTACTCCCTGCTCAGTGTTCTTTTTCATGTCCATTTTTTGCCTTGCTGACTGTGGGCAGAGCATATCTCCTACCTACTGTTTCTAGGCTTGCCTTCTGTTGATGGGGAGGAAAAAGTTTTATTTTGTGGTACTGGGGATGGAACCAAGGGACTTTCTACCTCCAGGTAACACTCCCAGACATATTTTATATTTTATTTGGAAACAGGGTCTCACTAAGTTGCTGAGAGCCTCACTAAGTAGCTGAGGTTGTCTTCGAACCTGCGTGATCCTCTTGTCTCAGCCTCCCAAGTACTGGGATTACAAGCATGTGCCACCATGCCCGGCTAGGAAAAGGCTTTTAAAGGCCTCTATGTCTCTGCTCACTCCTCTAGGGCTCCTGACCTTTGCCTACAAAGAGTCTGTCCCTGACGGTTGTGTCTGTCTCTTGGGTCCTGGAATGACAGGCTTGAAAACAGATTTGAGCCTCATCATGCAGCTGACTCAGGCCCATGGGTGAGAAATAAATGATTGCTATTTTAGCCACTGAGCTGCTGGGGATGTTCATTCCCCAATAAAAGATGGATGTGAAAGCGGAAATGGAAATTACTGTGTGGGCCAGGAAGTTGACTATTTTTGCTCTTCCCTATTCCCTTCTTCTTTCCACCCAGAGAGGTGGGTGCAATGGCTAGAGCCCCAACTACCACCTTGCAACCATCGTGTCGGAATCTTGAACACAGAAGTCATACATTGAGGGGCCCTAGATTGTGACTACATACTGTATCAGAGCATTTGCCATGGACAGCCTACCATCAGACCTCATGGCCCATGAGAGAAAAGTATAACATAAGCCCCTAACCCATTTTCAGACTAAGTAGAAGCTGGGGTCTACCTGCCTCCTACTACTCTACCTAAGATATATACAATGGAGAATTTGTGTGTTGGGAGGGTGGTACTGGGGACTGAGCTCAGGGGCATTCTACCTCTGACCTATACCCTCAGCCTTATCTTATTTTTACTTGAAACAGGGTCTCTTTTGGTTAATGAGTCTTATTACTTGCTGAGGACTATCCTTGAACCTGTGATCCTCCTGTCTCAGCCTCCCCAGTACTGGGATTATAGGCATGCACCACCATGCCTGACTTGGGAATTTTTTTTTTTTTTTTTTTTTTTTTTGCGGGTTTAGGGATGGAACCCAGGGGAATTTGAACTCCGAGCTACACTCTCTGCCCTATTTTTTACTCTTTATTTTTGAAACAGGGTCTCACTAAGTTGCGGAGTGCCTCTCTAAGTAGCTGAGGCTGTCCACGAACTGCGATCCCCTCATCTCAGCCTCTCGAATGTTGGGATTACAAGTGTGCACCACCATGTTTGGCTGGGAATTTTTTTTTTTAACCACAAAAAAGGTACCAAGATAGTTAGAAGCCGAAACCAACAAGAATAATAACAAAATGTGCATGGCATACTATATGTGAGGTTTACTCACTACACTAATTTTTTACCAAGTTATCCCAATCACTATAACCCAATTAAAAGAAATGACAAAGTTGAGACTTTTCTACTTGTTAGCTAAACAAGCAAGCCTTGAATTGTTTATAAGTGAATTCAGGCACAAATCAAGCCCAGATAATTCGGAATATACTGCGTACAGCACATATGCCTTCAATATAATGAACTACTAGAATTATTTACTCAAGAGAAAACCTGCCTCATAGCAAAAATATAAAAAACTTAAATTATTAGACAACATACCATCTCCTACATCAGATTCCTGTCCTTTCCAACCTGATCAAAACAAAAAAGTTTGAATTGCTGAGATCCAGAAAGTCCAATTAGCCAGAACACAGAAAATGATCTACCAAATTACAAATACCTAGCAGCAAAACAGGAGTAGCCAAAGCTACTGAGTGAACCTAGATACTAGGCACAAGTGACAGGCATACTTAGACCAAATGGCCAGGTTCTATGGGAATGATCTAAAAATCCTGGTCCTTCCCATTCCCTCAGAGATTTAGGAGAGTCTCCATGAAACACTTGTTCCTCAATAACCAGTTACTGGACATCTTGATGTGTTGGGTGTCATGCTACACAGGGATGGTCCCAGGGAGTCACCAGTACTTCTGTGCTCAAGAAGCTCATAACCCATTAGGGAAGAGCAACAGGTGTCAGGAAGAGGCTGCAACAGATGCCTGCAAGAGTCAGCTGGAAGAGGGGGAGTAGTTAACTTACAAGGCTGGGAGCCCGGGGGTAGTGTCAGCCTCTTATCAATAATCAGTTTTGAAGGTTTCATCCAGTGAAATGGGAAACCACAAAGGCCATTCTCATGAATCTGTATTTTAAGCAGTACTTCTGTTGGCAAAACACAAATGTTGTTACATAAATATGAAGCCAAGCCATGGATTGCAAAGGTACCTGACAACCTTTAAAATTATTTTCTCTTGTTTTTGCAAAGCTGCACTGGGAAACTGTGCTCTCAAATCATATACTCATAGAGGAGGTATGCTTAAAAGAGGTAAAAATGTGTGGGTGCTATTTAGATACTCAGTGATTTGTTCCATATTTTAGATAACTGCAACCCACCCCCCAAAGTAACTCAAACCCCATATATTTGCCCTATATGTGTACCTTTTGATTCTCTAATACAGGTCTAATTAACACAAAACAATACTGTTTGATTTATAGGGGTGTGGTCAGGGAAGGCCAGGTTGCGAGGGTGCCACCTGAACAGAAGAAACAAAGGAGGTCACAAAGGAAGCTGTGCAACACCTAAGACCAAAGGCAGGGCAGAGGCCAAGGCCTTTGAGTAGGGGTGTGTCAGAAAGAAGCAAAGAGGCCTGAGGAGTGACAGGAGAGTGGCAGGAATAGCCATTGCATTGGGCCTTGCAGGTTACTTTAAAACTTGGTCTATGACTCTTGAGAGGGGGATTCACTGGAGGATTCTTTTTGTGTGTGTGGTACTAGGGGTGGAACCCAGGGGCTTTTCTACCTCTGGGCTATACTCCCAGACCTATTTTTATATTTTGTTTGGAAACAGGGTGTCACTAAGTTGCTGAGAGCCTCACTCAGTAGCTGAGGCTGGCTTCAAACCTGTGCGATCCTCCTGTCTCAGCCTCCCAAGCGCTGGGATTACAAGCGTGCACCACCATGCCCGGCTCACTGGAGGATTCTAAACACTGAAGGATTCTAAACAGAAGAGCACCCCAGTCTGGTTCACTGTGTTTTAAGACTGAGCAGAGATCCATGAAGAAAATTAAGAGGCAGGATACCTGGACAAGGACAAAAGTAGTGGAAGTGGGTAGAACTTTACCAGGTTTTGTTTGCATCTATCCTGAAGACAGACTGAACAGGATTTGTAGATAAAGAAGATGGATAACTAATACCAGACTTTGACTGGAGGAACAAGAGGATGGAGTTGCCTTTTACCGGAAAGGAGAGTTCTGGTCTAGAGAGCCAGTAGCTTACAAATGGGAGGGGAGTCATGAGTGTGCATAAAATTACTTTTGGAATGAAGGTGAACAGAGGTCTGAGCCCAAAGCTCTCTAACATCATATGGGGAGTAGATGAAGACTGAGCAGATCTTCCCAAGGACCCCATGGACACCAGGCACTATTCTAGGAGCCTAGAGTATATCATGAATCATGAATCAGGTAGACAACCCTACCCTATAGAGCTTCTGTTTCAGCTGGGACAATTCAGATATGCACAGGCAGTCAAATATTCTGCTAAAAGGGGACAAAAGCTGTGGTTTGAAAAAACGGTAGCCAGGGCAGGCTCCACAACTGGCTCTGGTTTTAACAACATGGACGTTGTCATTGGAATCCTCACAGAGCAGTCTATGGAGCCATGACAGCAAAGGAGTCAGGAGAATGTGTGGAGAGAGAGACAGGAAACCTTGTTGCCAAAGGGAAGCAGCAAAGCTGGAAAGGTGATGGGGTTGGAGTAGCTTTTGGAGGGTTGGAGAAGCAGGAGCAGGATTCTAGGGAGATGGGAGGAGAACCTCTGATGAGCAAGAGGCCCAGAGAAATGCCTACAAACAGGAGCCAGGGCCTGGGACAAGCCTCTCTGATGGCAGGAGGGAGCTTGCTGCAAGTCTGTGGATGTTCTCTTCAGACTGCTTTCCTGATCTCTGAGAACTAAGAGCTAGGCTCTCAGTTGCGAGGAAGTGTCATAGTCAAAGAGGCAAGGAGAGAGTGGGAACTACAGTAGTCCAGCCAGGCAGTGTGAGGTTCACCTGGAGTGAATTAAAAGGGCCATTCAGCCTCGTGTGGAATAGGCCCAGGGCAGGCAGATAACTGAATTTCACCAGGGCTGAGGCTGGAAAGGAGATGAATAATGATACTTGGGTGGGAAGGCCAGAGAAAAGATGGAAGCAAAAAATGGATTCTAAGTGCCTTTGAGGGCAAAGAGTATTGGAGTTTGGTACTAAAGGGAAGGAGCTGAAAATATAAGAGGATTTCTGCTTTTGTAGAGGACAAAAATGATAAAAATGACCAGAGCTCAATTTTCTGCCAGCAGCACTAGTCACTGTGAATGTGGTTTGCCTTTGAGAAAGATGTGGCTAACCTTTAGCGCATATACACCTTTATTTTTTACTTTGCATATATATCTTTAAAAGGTTGAACTTTTTGTGTGTGGTACTTGAGATTGAACCCAGGGGCATTCTACCTCCGCTATATCCCCAGCCCTATCTTATATTCTTTATTATGAAACAGGTACTCACTAAGTTGCAGAAACCTTCACTAAGTAGCCGAGGTTGGCCGTGAACCTGTGGTTCCTCCTCTCTCAGCCTTCCAAATACTGGCATTACAAGTGTGCCAAGTGTGCATCACCACACCCAGCTTAAAGGTTGACTTTTTTTCTGGTGGCACTGGAGACTGAACCCAGGAGCATTCTACCTCCAATACACCCAGCCCTCTTTTATTTTTATTTGGAAACAGGGTCTTGCTAAGGTTGATGGGAATCTCACTACTTGCTGAGGCTGTCCTCAAACCTGTTATCCTCCTGTCTCAGCCTCCCAAGTACTGGTATTATAAACATGTACCGCCACACCTGGCTAACAGGTTGACTTTTTTTTGTAGTACTAGGGATGGAACCCAGAGGCATTCTACCTCCTAGATCCACCCACAGCCCTACTTTGTATTCTTTATTTTGAAGCAGGGTCTAAGTTGTGGAGGTCTCACTAAGTAGCTGAACCTGTGATCCTCTTGTCTCAGCCTCCCAAGTACTGGGATTACAAGCATATGCCACCATGCCCGGCCAGGTAAATGTGTGTGTGTGTGTGTGTGTGTGGTGTTGGGTATTGAACCCAGGGGCATTCTACCTCCGAGCTACTTGTCCAGCCTGATTTTTTATTCTTTATTTTGAAACAAGTTCTCACTAAGTTGCAGAGGGCCTAAATAACTGAGGCTGGCCATGAACCCAGATCCTTGTGTCTCAGCCTCCCGAGTACTGGGATTACAAGGGTGTGCCACCACGCCCAGCCAGGTTGAGTTTAAGAGCAGAATTATAAGCACTTTCATTTTTTTTTTTGGTGTACTGGGGTTCCTGGAAGCCCTTCTACCTCCGGGCTACACTCCCAGACCTATTTTTACATTTTTATTTGGAAACAGGGTCTCCTAAGCCAGCGCACGGGGCTGGCTTCGAACCTGCGTGATCCTCCTGTCTCTGCCTCCCAAGCGCGGGGATTACAAGCGTGGGCCACCACGCCCAGCAAGCACTTTCATTTTTAATGTTTTGTTTTTATGTGTAGCCATAGAACAAGGAACAGAGAAGTATGAGTAAACTCAAGGGAACACTTGATTTTAACCACACAAACTTTCCAGTGAATAAACAGGGTTTATACATGCTAAACTATGACAACCAGAAAAAAGCCAATATCATCGTTCAAAGCCAGGAGTTATATGGGTGTTACTATGAAGACTACTTAGGGCAGGTGTCTTAGAAAGTATACCATGATATCCTTTAAGCTTATGTTTTGCATGCTGTATGAAGTGGGGCTGACTGCCCTGGCCCATGTGCTTACAGTCTAGGGTACAACTGTTCTAGTAGAGCCTCTGGTTCTTGCTTGGGCCCTTCTATCTTGTAGTTGGATATCACTTTGATGGTGGCTCTAAAAAGGTATGTTTACATCTTGAGTCCAATAAGTATATGGGCGCTTACTTGAAAAAAGGGCTTTTGCCAATTTTTTTTTTTTGTGTGTGTGTGTGTGTGGTACTGGGGATGGAACTCAGAGATAGTCTACCTCCAAGCTATACTCCCAGCTCTATTTTTTATTCTTTATTTTGAAACAAAGTCTCACTAAATTGCAGAGAGCCTCACTAAGTAGCTGAGGCTGTCTGCAAACCTGTGATCTTCCTGTTTCAGTCTCCCAAGTCCTGGGATTAAAAGTGGGTACCACCACGCCCCATTTGCTGTTGTGATTAATCTCAACATCATCCTGGACTTAGGGTGGATTCTAATCCAATGACAGACATCCAGTAAAGAAGACACAGATAGTCGGACGTGGTGGCACATGTTTGTAATCCCTGCATTTGAGAGGCTGAGACAGGAGGATCACAGTTCACGACAGCCTCAGCTACTTAGTGAAGCCCTTTGTAACTCACTGAGATCCTGTTTCAAAATAAAGAATAAAAAAGTAGGGTCAAGGGTGTCACTTGGAGGTAGAATGTTCCTGGGTTCCATCCCCAATATTACAAAATATTAATAAATAAAAAAAGAAGACACAGATACCCAGGAGGCCATGTGGTAAAGCAAACTAGAGAGATGTGACTACTAGCAAAATAAAGTCTAGGACTGCCAGGCAGCCACCAGAACCTGCAGAGGAATGGGCTTTTTGACTTAAGACCTCTGGCCTCCAGCACTGTGGAAGAATACACTGATATTAGTATAAGCTCCCCAATTTTGAATACTTTGTTTTGACTGCCCCTCAAACTCACCAGCTTCTGCTTGAGCTCTAATTCTCACTGGACTCCTGGGCCCTGTCTTTAGAAAAAAAAGTGTCTGCCCAAGCCCATCCACTAACCCCTCTGGATAAAACCTCCTCTCTCCAGCCCAGACCTCCGTTCATTCAGGTCTCCATCTCCTCCTCATGCCACCCTCTCTGCTGGGCCATTCTCAGAGATGCAAGCATGCTTTCATATACACCCATCTGAAAAAGACCCTCTGTAATCCCAGATCTTCCTTCACCGATCCCTATTTCTCTGGTCCATATAACAAACTTTTTAAATTTGTTTTTATTTTTTACTTTTGGTGGCACTGGGGATTGAACCCAGAGGCATTATACCTTTGAGCTACACCCCCAGCCTGATTTTATTTCTTATTTGGAAACACGGTCTCTCTAGGTTGATGCAAGTCTTACTACTTGCTGAGGCTGTCTTTGAACCTGCGATCCTCCCGTCTCAGTCTCCCAAACACAGGGATTACAAGTGTGCACCACCACGTCCAGCACAAACTTCTTTTTTATGTATATGTGGTACCAGTGGCATTGTATTACTGAGCAATACACCCAGACTTTTCCATTCTTTCTTTTTTTTCCAGAACTGGGGACTGAACTAGGGGCATTCTACCTCCAAGCTAAACCTCCAGCCCTATTTTATTCTTTATTTTGAAGCAGGGTCTCACTGAGTTGCAAAAGGCCTAAGTAGTAGCTGAGGCTGTCCAAATGCAGGGATTACAAGGGTATGCCACCACGCCCAGCTCCTTTCCATTATTTCTTATTTTGAAACAGAGTACCATTAAGTTGGACTGTGTTGGCCTTGATCCTGTGATCCTTCTGTATCAGCCTCACAAGTACTGGGATTACAAAACATGTGCCACCATACCTGACTATAACAAAACTTCTTAAAAAAGAGTTGTTTATACCCAACTATTCTCCCTGCCCTACCCATTCCAATCTGGCACCTGTCCCCATTACCTCCAACTAGTTAACCATGTTACAGGTAGTGTTCTCACTAGTTTTAGACATGCAGATTATATTAATCCTTGCTTAAAAGTTTCACTAAGAAATGGCCAACTATGTATGTACATTTGCCACCTGACCCTTCAACCCTCAAAGAAACAAAAGTACAAACATGTGAAAGGGAAGAAAACTCTAACAGGATAGTAGAAAGAGACTTACCATCTATTGGGTAAGATATCCTTAGCAAACATCTTTTTGGGGTTATTGGGAATTGAACCCATGGGGCATTCTACCTCCAAGTTAAACCCCTAGCCCTTATTTATTTAGAAACAGGGTTTTGAGCTAGGTGTGATGGCACATGTCTGTAATCCCAGTACTTGGGAAGCTGAAAAAGAAGAAACAAGTTCAAGGACAGCCTCAGCAAATAGTGAGACTCTCAGCTACTTAGCAAGACTCTGTTTACAAATAAAAATAAAACAGGGTTGGGGTTATGGCTCTGAGGTAGAATGTTCCTGTGTTCAATCTCTAGTACTACAAAAAGAAACAAGGATTTGCTAGGTCTTGCTAAATTGCTAAGGCTAGTCTTGAACTTGTGCTCCTCCTGTCCCAGTATCCCAAGTACTGGGATTAAAGGCATGCACCACCACGCTTGGCCAAACACATGGTTTTTAAAAGCATCCCTGGGAAACCAGGCATGGTGGCGCACGCTTGTAATCCCATCATTTGGGAGGCTGAGACAGGAGGATTGTGGTTCGTAGACAGCCTCAGCTACTTAGTGAGGTCCTTTGCAACTCAGTGAGACCCTGTTTCAAAATTAAGAATAAAAAATTGGGCTGGTGGTGTAGCTCGGAGGTAGAATGCCCCTAGAATCCATCCCCAATACTGAAAAAAAAAAAAAAGAAAAAAGAAAAGAAAAAGAAAAAAAAGCTGGGCATGGTGGTGCATGTTTGTAATTCCAGGACAGCCTCAGCTACTTAGTGAGGCCCTTTGCAACTCAGTGAGATCTGGTTTCAAAATAAAGAATAAAAAATAGGGCTGGGGGTGTAGCTCAGAGGTAGAATGCCCCTGGGTTCCATCCCCAGTACCACAAAAAGAAAGAAAGAAAAAAAAGAATGTGAAGAGAAAAGCCCGCATGGTGGCATGCATCTGTAATTCCAATACTTGGGAGGCTAAGACAGGATGATCACAAGTTCCCAGCCAGCCTCAGCAACTTAATGAGGCCCTCTGCAACTCAGTGAGACCCTGTTTCAAAAATAAAGAATAAGCTGGGTGTGGTGGTGGTGCACACTTGTAATTCCAGATTTCAGGAGGCAAAGACTGGAGAATTGCAGTTCTTGGACAGGCTCAGCACATAGCAAGGTCCTTTGCAACTCAGTGTGACCCTGTTTCAAAAAACAAAAAGACAAAAAAATAGGGCTAGGGATGTAGCTCAGAGGTAGAACACACACACACACACACACACACACACACACACACACACACAAAATATATATAGGGCTGTAGCTGTAGCTCAGAGGTATAATGCCCCTGGGTTTAATCTCTAGCACCGTGAAAAGAAAAAGAAAAAACTAGCAAGAATGTAGGGAAAAGGAATATATATATATATAATTTGGTGGAACCTAGAGGCTTTCTACCTCCGGGCTCTACTCCAAGAACTTTTTTATATTTTATTTGAAAACAGGGTCTCACTAAGTATCTGAGGCTGGCTTCGAATCTGTGCGATCCTCCTGTCTCAGCCTCCCAAGCACGGGGATTATAAGCGTGCGCCACCACACCAGGAGAAAAGGAATATTTATTCATTGTTGAAATTGTAAATTAGTACAACCACTATGAAGATCAGTTTAGAGGTTCCACAAAAAAACTAAGAATGGAACGAACATATGACTCAGCTATACCACTCCTCAGTATCTTTCCAAAATATTTTAATTTTATTTCAAGACATGGTCTCACTAAGTTGCTGAGGCTGGTTTTGAACCTGTGGTTCTTACCTCAGCCTCCCAAGTAGCTGGGATTACATGCATGCACCACCACTCCTAGCTTGTTTAGAAAACTTTCCAAAGATGGAGTAGGAAAGACATGATTGATTATCAATGGAACAGAGCAAAATGTACTACATGAGAGATCCAAAGGATATGTACCTGCCGGCTCATGCACCTGTCAGAACCTTAAAGAGGCTCTCAGATAAGACCAGATAGGATCAAGCAGTATCCTTCATATTCTCATGTTCATACAAACCACCCATGAGACTTGCTGACTGCAGATTCTGATCTGGAAAGTTTGGAATTCAGTGCCTCCAGCAGCTACCAAGTGAGGCTGATGTTATTGAGGTTGGTAAGTAGAGCACACTTGAAGTGGAAAGGTATCACCTTCCTTCCTCTTGCAAGAAATCAAAGGGGGTTTTCTAATTCAATGGAGAGAAACTTCTTTTACTCCTTCAAATGCTCCTGATGTGGCTGCCCGAAGCCTATTTCATCATGATCTGAAGATCAACATTGTGAGGGCTGACCCCTATAGCTTCTCCCTCCCTCAGGGCAGGGAAGAAAACCAGGACCACAAAAGAAACCAGTTCTGTCCCTGTAGGAAAAAGACAATATTCTGAGAGGAATCCTAGAAGACAGTACAGCCATAAAACCAGAAGAGAAACATCCATAAACAAGAGAAATATATGATAAAAGAGCTGAGAGACTAAAAATGTGTAGCTACAAATACAAACCAATACATGTGCAAGGTTTTTCAGTGTGGCATTGTTTACTTGTAAGAAAGACTGAAAAGGACCCAAATGTCTATCCACAGGGAACGGCTACACTAAAAAAAAGCAGTTTATCTATACAAGGGACTATAGGATAGGAACAAAAGGAATAAGGAAGAGACAACTCCACACAGCCATAAAAAGAAGGATCTCTATGCTGACTAGAGTGAAATCCAAGAGTAAATGAAAGCAAACTAAAACCAAGATGCTTACAAAGTGCTAATTTTTCATGTTTCAGAAAGGGAAATGGCCAGGTGTGATGGTACATACTTGTAAACCCAGTACTTGGGAGGCTGAGCCAGGAGGATTACAGGTTCTCCGCCAGTCTCTTAGTGAAGTCTTCTGCAACTTGGTGAGACTCTGCTTCAAAATAAAGGATAAAAAATAGAAAAATAGCCGGGCGTGGTGGCGCACGCTTGTAATCCCCGCGCTTGGGAGGCAGAGACAGGAGGATCGCGCAGGTTCGAAGTCAGCTGTGTTGGCTAAGAGACCCTGTTTCCAAAAATAAAAAAGTATAAAATAGGTCTGGGAGTGTAGCCCGGAGGTAGAAGGGCTTCCAGGAACCCCAGTACCACCAAAAAAAAAAAAAAAAGAAAAGAAAAATAGGCTGTGGTTGTATCTCAGAGGTAGAAATCCCCTGGGTTCAATCCCCAGTACTGCAAAAAAAAAAAAAAAAAAAAAGGGAAATACACTTATTGACTTATTTTCCAAAGGAAACTCTAGAAGGATGAGTAAGACACTAATAAAAATGGTCACCTGAGCCAGGTACATGCTTATAATCCCAATATTTGGGAGGACAAAACAGGAGGATTGCAGGTTTGCACCCAGCCTCAGCAATTTAGGGAAGCCCTCTATAATTTAATGAGACACTGTTTCAAAATTAAGAAAAAATAGGGCCGAGGTTATCTTGGAAGTAAAATGCCCTAGGGTCCATCCTCAGTTCAGTACTTGGGAGCCTGAGACAGGAGGATCACAGATTTGCCACCAGCCTCACTAATTTAGTAAGACCTTGTTTTAAAAAAGAAAGCCAACTCAGGGCATGGTGGCGCATGCTTGTAATTCCCCCCCACACTTGGGAGGCGGAGACAGGATCACGCAGGTTCGAAGCCAGCCGTGATGGCTTAAGAGACCCTGTTTCCAAATAAAAATATAAAAAATAGGTCTGGGAGTGTAGCCCAGAGGTAGAAGGGCTCCCAGGAACCCCAGTACCACAAAAAATGCCCCTTGGTTCCATCCCCAGTACAGGGGTGGGGGGGATTTAAACACATAGGAAAATTGAAAACAATGTAACAACACCCATTTTCATCACCTAGATTCTATCATTGTTAACATCATCCATCAAGCCATTTGATGTATGTGCCTGTGTGTAGTTACTGGGGACTGGAACCAGGGGGATTCTACCTCTGAGTTATACCCCTGGAATCCATTTTATTTTTTTATTTTAAAATAGGGTCTCAATAGAGAGCCTCACTAATAAGTTGCTAAGGCTGGCTCTGAACTTGCAACCCTGTCTCAGCCTCCCAAGGAACAGGATTACAAGTGTATGCCACCATATCCAGCACCCTTTGATTTTTTTACGCATTTCAAAGTTCAGGCATCAGTACATTTCATCTCCAAACACTTCTGCAAGCATGTCATTAAATTGAAAATTTATTTTTATGTCTTTTTTTTGTGGCACTGGGGATTGAACTCAGGGGCATTCTTCCTCCAAGGGACACCCTTAGCCCTATTTTTATTTTTAAACAGAGTCTTGCTGGGTTAATGAGGCTCACTATTTGCTAAGGCTATCCTCAAATCTGCAATTCTTCTGTCTCAGCCTCTCAAGTACCAAGTGATTATAAGCATGCTCCACCACACCCAGAAGTTTATTTTATTTTATTTTCTTCGGTGGTACTGGGGGTGGAACCAGGGGCTTTCGACCTCCGGGCTATACTCCCAGACCTATTTTGTATTTTATTTGGAAACAGGGTCTAAGTTGCTGAGAGCCTCACTAAGTAGCTGAGGCTGGCTTCGAACCTGTGTGATCCTCCTGTCTCAGCCTCCCAAGCATGGGGATTACAAGCGTGCACCACCATGCCCGGCCCCAGCCTTTCTAGGTAATTTTTTTCTTTTGGTATTGAAAGTTGAACCCAGAGGCATTCTACCTCTGAGCTACACACCTAGCCCTATTTTATTTTGAAACAGAGTCTTGCTAAATTTATTCAAATCTATGATCCTCCAGGTCTCAGTCTCCCAAGTACTGGGATTATAAGGCGTGTGTCACCATGCCTGGTTTAGCTAAATTTCACATCCACTGAAATGCACAAATCTTTCTTTTGTGCACGTTTGGTACGGGGAATAGAATCCAAAGGCATTCTACCTCTGAGCTACATCTGCCAGCCCTATTTTTACTTTTATTATTGTTGTTGTTGTTATTTGTACTGGAGATAGAACCCAGGGGCTATCTACTTCTGGGCTAAACCCCCAAGCCTATTTTATTTTTTCTTTAGAAACAGGGTCTCAGTTACTGAGAGCCTCCCTAAGTTGCTGGGGCTGGCTCTGAACCTGCAATCCTGTCTTCGCCTCCCAAGTACTGGGATTACAGGCATGCACCACCATGCCTGACTCCTATTTTATTCTTTATTTTGAAACAGGATCTCACTAAAGTCACAGAGGGCCTCAGAAGGTTGCTGAGTCTGGCTGCAAATCTGCATCCTTCTGTCTTAGCCTTCCAAGTACTGGTATTATAGGACTGTACCACTGCATCCAGCACATTGCACCAGGTGCACAAATTTTTGATGAGCTATTTGATGAGTTTTGTCAAGTGCGGGTAACTGTGTAATACAAACCCCTAACAAGACAGAATATTTAACTATGAGCCGGGCATGGTGGCGCACACTTGTAACCTCAGCATTCGAGAGGCTGAGACCTGAGGATCACGGTTCGTGGACAGACTCAGCTACTTAGTGAGGCCCTTCGCAACTCAGTGAGACTCTGTTTTAAAAAAAGACTAAAAAAAAAAAAGGACTAAAAAATAGGGCTGAGGGTGTAGCTTGGAGGTAGAATACCCCTGGGTTCCATCCCCAGTTCCACAAAGAAAAAAACAAGAATACTTAACTATGCCCACAGAAATTCTGATAGTCCTCTCTAGTCAGCACCACTCCATATTCTCAGCAACTAGTGTCAATTTTTAATTTTAGCTATTCCACTGGTGTGCTGTAGAATCTCACTCTGGTTATAATTTGCATTTCACTGATGACCAGGGTTGAGTACATTTTCATAGGGATATAAGTTGTCATTCATAGGTCTTCCTTTGTGATGCATCCATTGAAATCTCTTTCTCCTTTTAAAAACTAGGCTTTTTTATCATTAATTTTAAGAGTTCTTACCCAGTGGCATTCTACTCCTGAGCTACACTGAAACAGGGTCTCATTATGTTGCTGAGAGTCTCATAACCTTGCTGAGACTGTACTTAAACCAGTGATCCTTCTGTCTCAGCCTCCAAAGTACTGGGTTTACAGGCATGGACCACTATACCTGGCAGAAGTACTTTTTTTTTTTTTGTAGTACTGGGGATGGAATCCAGAGGCATTCTACCCCCTAGCTACACCCCCGTCCTATATTTTATTCTTTATTTGGAAACAGGGTCTCACTGAGTTGCAAAGGGCCTCACTAAGTAGCTGAGGCTGGCCGCAAATGGCAATCCTCCTGTCTCAGTCTCCCAAATGCTGGGATTACACACATGCACTACCATACCTGGCAAACTTTTACATTTTAATGAAACCAAATTTGTCAGTGTTTCTTCTAATAGTTGTTGCTTTCTGTAGCCTAACAAATCTTTTTCTATCTTCAGGTTTTTTGTTTTGTTTTGTTTTGTTTCATTTCTATAGTACTGATGATTGAACCCAGGGGCATTCTACCTCTGAGCTAAATTTCCGACCCTATTTTATTTTGAAGCAGGGTCTTACTATATTGCTAAGATTGGCCCTGAATTTGCAATGATCTTGTCCCAGCCTCCCAAATACTGGGATTATAAGTATGTACCACCACGCCCTATATTTTAAGATTTTGAAAATATCCTATGTTTTTTTTTTTTCTGCAGATAAATGTGTGTGTGTGTGTGTGTGTGTGTGTGTGTGTGTGTGTGTGTAACGGGACTGAACCCAGAACATTCTACCTCTAAGCTACACCTCCAGCTCTTTTTGTAATATTTATTTTAAAGCAGGGTCCTGCTAGGTTGGTAAGAGTCTTATTACTTGCTGAGGCTCACCTTGAAAATCTGATCCTCCTGTCTCAGCCTCCCAAGTATTGGGATTACAGGCATGTGCCAAACAAAATGCCTGGCTTGGTTCTTTTTCACTTAATGTAGTGAATTACACCAACTCCTTTTTTTTTCAGTAATGGAGATTGAAACCAGGGTCCCACACATGGCAGGCAGGCACTCTGAGTTATACCCCCTAATCCATTTTAATAGGCATTCTACCTCTGAGCTACACCCAGATTGATTTATTTGGAAACAGGGTCTTGCTAGGTTGATGAGGGTCTTACTACTTGCTGAAGCTGTCCTCGAACCTGAGATCCTATCTCAGCCTCCCAGTACTAGGATTACAAGCGTGTGCCACTACACCTGGCTAAATTTTTTTTTGAGACAGGGTTGTGCTAAGTTATCCAAATTGGTCTTAAACACGTAATTTTCCTGCCTCAGCTTCCCAAGTAGCAGGAATTACAGGCATGTGCAGCAGGCCTGGAATATAAATTTTAAATGTTAAACCATACTTGTAAGGCTGGGTGTGGTGGTGCACACCTGAAAACCCAGTACTTGGGAGGCTGAGACAGGAAGATCACAGGTTCAAAGCCAGCCTCAACAACTTAGAGACCGTTTTAAAAATAAAAATAGGGCTGGAGGTGAATCTCAGAAGTAGAATGCTCTGGGTTCAATCTCCAGTACCACCAATAAATAAATAAACCATACTTGTATTACTGAGATAAGCATCACTTGATTGTATTATCCTTTTACATATTGTGAAATTTGTTTTGTTAATAAGATTTTGCATTTATCTTCACAGGAATACTGAACTGTAATTTTATTTTTTGTAACATCTTTTTTTTTGTTTGGTTTTTCTGTGGAACTGAGGATTGAACTCAGGGGCATTCTACCTCTGAGCTATACCTCCAGCTCTACTTTGTATTCTGTATTTTTAAAACAGTCTCGCCAAGTTGCAGAGGGCCTAAGTAATTGAGGCTGGCCACAAACCTGTGTCCTTCTGGTCTCAGCCTTGCAAGTACTGGGAGTCCAAGTATACGCAACCAAGCCCAGCTCTCCTAACATCTTTATAAGGTTATGCTGGACTCAAACACACTGTGTAGTGTTTGCAACCCATTTTTTTCCTTTTTTTTTTTTTGTGGTACCAGGGATTAAACCCAGGGGCATTCTAAGACTCTAAGCTACATCCTCAGCTCTATTCATTATTTTATTTTACTTATTTATTTATTTATTTATTTTGGTGGTACTGGGGGTGGAACCCAGAGACTTTCTACCTCTGGGCTATACTCCCAGACCCATTTTATATTTTATTTGGAAACAGGGTGTCACTAAGTTGCTGAGAGCCTCACTAAGTAGCTGAGGCTGGCTTTGAACCTGTGTGATCCTCCTGTCTCAGCCTCCCAAGAACGGGGATTACAAGCGTGCGCCACCACGCCCAGCTCTATTCATTATTTTAAAACAGGGTCTCACTAAGTAGCTGAGGTTGGATGTGAACCTTAGATTCTCCTTTCTCAGCCTCCCAAGTACTGGCATTACAAGCATATGCCACCACACTTAGCTTTTTTTTGTGTGTGTGGTACTGGGGTTCCTGGAAACCATTCTACCTCCAGGCTACACTCCCAGACCTATTTTTATACCTTTTTATTTGGAAACAGGGTCTCTTAGGCCAGCGCAGCTGGCTTCGAATCTGCACAATCCTCCTGTTTCCGCCTCCCAAGTACGGGGATTACAAGCGTGTGCCACCACACCCGGCTCAGCTTTTCTTTTTATTTGTAGTACCGGGGATCAAACCCAGGAACTCATTCATGTGAGTCAAATGCCCTACCACTGAGCTATACCCTCAGCCTCACACTATTTTCTAAAAGTTTCTGTTATACAAGACTGGTGTTCTTATTTCTTAAGTGTTTGACAAAATTTGTCACTGTAACCACTTCTGCCTACAGTTTCTTTGTGGAAAGATTTTTTTCTTTTGTGGTACTGGTGATTGAACCCAGGGGCATTCTACCTCTGAGCTACACCCCCAGCCCTATTTTTTATTCTTTATTTTGAAACAGGGTCTAAGTTGTAGAGGGCCTAAGTAGCTAAGGCTGGCAGCAAACCTGTGATCCTGTCTCAACCTCCCAAGTACTGAGATTACCAGTGTGCACCGTGACATCCTGCTATATGGAAAGATCTTCTGATAATGTACTAAATATCTACTTGATAAAGGGTTTTTATTTTTTATTTCATGTCAGTTTTGATGTAAGTCCTATTTTTCAAGGAATCTGTTCATTTCATCCAAGTTGTCAACTTTAGTTGTTCTTAATATTCCCTTATGATGTTTTTCAAACATCCGAAGGGTCTTTAGTCTTTTTTTTTTTTTTTTGGTGGTACTGGGGTTCCTGGAAGCCCTTCTTCCTCCGGGCTACACTCCCAGACCTATTTTATATTTTTGAAACAGGGTCTCTTACGCCAGCACGGCTGGCTTCGAACCTGCGCGATCCTCCTGTCTCCGCCTCCCAAGCGCGGGGATTACAAGCGTGCACCACCACGCCCGGCGCAGTCATTTTTAAAATACTTTTATTGGTGCTATGTAATTAAACATCATAGTGAGATTCAAAGTGATACAAACATACATGCCCATACTACCCCCTCCCTCCCCATACATGTTTGAGATGGGTAAGGAAACTTTGTATGGTCTATAACCTTATTTGAATAGTTCTCTTCCTCAATCCTCATTTTCCCCCTTCCCCAAACCCCTTCCAATTATTTTACTGTTTTCTTTCTCATTAAAGTACCTTTTGCTTCCTATTTTTGTTCTAGCTTCCACATAATGAGAGAAAACATATGACCCTTGACTTTCTGAAACTGGCTGACTTTACTTACCATAATATTCTCTAGTTCCATCCATTTTCCTGCAAATGATATTTTTTTGTGGTAGGTATTGAACCCAGGGGACTCTACCTCTGAGCTACACCCTCAGCCCTATTCTACTGTTTATTCTGAAACTGGGCCTAAGTTGTTGAGGGCCTCACTAAATTGCTAAGGCTGGCTCTAAACCTGCAATCCACCTGTCTCAACCTCCCAAGTACTGGAATTACATGAGTGTGTCATAAAGAACAATTTTGTTCTTGATGAGTAAAATTTCACTGTGTGCATATACCACATTCTCTTTACTTATTCTCTTTACTTACTTATTCTCTTATTTATTTGTTGACAGATGCCTAATTTGGTTCCCTAAGTTTGGCTATTGTGAACTGTGCTGCCAAAAACATGGGTATGCATGTATCACTATGGTATTATAACTTCTATTCCTTTGGAAAGTTAACAAGGAATGGTGTTGCTGGGTCATACAGAGGTTCCATTACTAGTCTTTTTATATTTTTGTATGTGAAACTGGGGACTGAACCCAGGGGCATTCTACCTCGGAGATATACCCCCAGCCCTAATTTTTATTCTTTATTTTGGAAAGGGTTTCACTAAGTTGCGGAGGGCCTCACTAAGAAGCTAAGGCTGGCTGCAAAACTGTGATCCTCCTGTGATTCTTTTTTTTTTTTTTTGCAGTTCCAGGGTTTGAACCCAGGGGAATTCTACCTCTGAGCTATACTTCCAGCCCTATTTTTAACTCTTTATTTTAAAACAGGGTCTCGCCGGGCGTGGTGGCGCACGCTTGTAATCCCCGTGCTTGGGAGGCTGAGACAGGAGGATCGCACGGGTTCGAAGCCAGCCTCAGCTACTTAAGTGAGGCTCTCAGCAACTTAGTGACACCCTGTTTCCAAATAAAATATTAAAAAGGTCTAGGAGTATAGCCTGGAGGAAGAAAGTCTCTGAGTTCCACCCCCAGTACCACCAAAAATAAATTAAATAAATAAATAAATAAATAAACAGGGTCTCACTATGTAGCTGAGGCTGGCCACAAACCTGCAACCCTCCTATCTCAGCCTTCCTAGTACTGGGATTACAAGCATGAGCTACCACACCTGGTTTATAATTTTCTTTTTCACCAATAAATGCACTTAAAAGCTACACATTTCCCTCAAAACCACTAATTTAGTTATATTCCACAAATCTTGTTTTCATCATAGCTCATAATCCTTTAAAATTATTTCTAATTTTCTTAGGATTTCTTTTTGACTTCTGGGTTATTTAGAAATGTATTTAATTTTTATTTTTATTTATTTTTATTTTTGGTGGTACTGGGGTTCCTGGAAACCCTTCTACCTCCGGGCTACACTTCTAGACCTATTTTTTATATTTTTTATTTGGAAACAGGGTCTCTTAAGCCAGCGAGGCGGGCTTCGAACCTGCGTGATCCTGCTGTCTCCGCCTCCCAAGCACGGGGATTACAAGCGTGCGCCACCAAACTCGGCTTTGTATTTAGTTTTTAAATAATTGAGGCTTTCTAGTCCTTGTTATAACTTCTAATTTAATTTTACTTTAATCAGACAATATAATATGTAGAATTTCAAACTTATAAAATTTACTGAGACTTGTTTATGATCTAGTAAATTATATGTTTTTGTATGAATTACTGAGACAATGATAGTAAAAATTGTCAAGTAGCGCCGGGCATGGTGGGGCACGCTTGTAATCCCCGTGCTTGGGAGGCAGAGACAGGAGGATTGCGTAGGTTCGAAGCCAGCCGCGCTGGCTTGAGACCCTGTTTCCAAATAAAAAAAATATAAAATAGGTCTGGGAGTGTAGCCCGGAGGTAGAAGGGCTTCCAGGAATTCCAGTACCACCAAAAAAAATTGTCAAGTAGCATGGTTATGAATTTACTTCTCTCCCATCTTTTTTCATGTACTTTGTAGCTCTGTAATCAGGCACAGATACATTTACAACTATTAGTGAACATTATAAAATGTGTATCTGTCTCTCTCCCTTGATATATATCATTGGTACTGAGGATTGAATCCAGGGGCATTTTACCTTTGAGTTACTCTCCAGCTCTATTTTTTTTTCTTTCAAACAGGGTCTCACTAAGTTGCTGAGGCTTGCCTCAAACCTGTAATCCTCCTACCTCGGCTTCCCAAGGACTGGGATTATAGACATGTTTCACAATGCCCATCTTAAAACCTACCTCCTTATCTCTAAAAAGTATCCTTTGACAAAGTATATTTTTATATTACTACTCCACCTTTTCTTTGCTTTCTCTGCATGGTATATCTTCTCCTATCCTATTATTTTCAACCTAGCTGTGTTATAATATTAAAACATGTATCCAACAGACAATATATAGCTGGGTGGGTCTAGCTTTTTTTCCCCCTTTTTGTACTGGGACTAAACCTAGGAGCATTCTGCCTCTGAAATATATCCCCAGCATTTTCTTGCTTTCTTCAAGTATCTAGACATTGTGATACAGTGTCAGATTTGGATTCTATTATTTTCCCATGAAGAACTTTGCTTTTTTTTAATCTTAGGCTCTAACTTGGTTAAACTCAAAGGCTAAAATGTCTTCTCTATAGTGGACAGCAGCTAAGATTTATATTAACTTTTTGCCTTAGCTAGAGTTCAATGGAGTTCATATGAAGAATCTGGGGCCCTTGCTTGTAGAGATCTGCTTTCCAGGATTTCCCCCTCCATTTCTAGCTGCTGTAGTTGTTCTGAACTCTGTTCTTGGATTTCTCAACATAGAAGACTGAAAGTTTCTATCCTCCAGTTGTAGCCTTTCTGCAGCAGCACTGACACGGATAGCTATCAGGTGAAAAGTCATAATGAGGAAATTCAGCCAATGCAGTTCTATTCTTCCAACTATCAACTTCACCCCAGTTTCTGTGTATTTTTAGCTACTTCCAATGCCTTTAAATGGCTGTTTTTAATTTATTTACTTGGTACTTATTTATTTGCCACTAGGAACTAAATTCATGGGCATTTTACCTCTGAGCTACACCCCCAGCCCTTTGTATTTTTTAACTTTGAAACAGCGTCTCAACTAAGTTGCTAAGGCTGCCCTTGAACCTGTAATCCTCCTGTCTTAGCCTACCATGTACTGCAATTACATGTGTGCACCACTGTGCCCGGCTGGTTGTTTTTATTTATTAATTTTTGCAGTACTGGGGGTTGAATCTACCTCTGAGCTACACCCCTAGCCCTATTTTTTATTCTTTATTTTGAAACAGGGTCTCACTATGTTGCGAAGGCCTTACTAAGGAGCTAAGGCTGACCTTGAACCTACAATCCTTTCCTGTCTTAGTCTCTCAAGTACTGGGATTACAAGTGTACGCCAGCATTCCTGGCTGGTTCTTTTTATTCTTGTCCAGAATTTTAAATTATCTGCTATAGGGCTATCAAAAATGAGCTGCTCGCCACACTCCAGATGATTCTCTAACCAAATAAGTTTGATTTTTACATCCTTAGTAAGCTAGACTCTAATGATTATAAGAAATCGTAAACTGGGCGTGGTGACGCACACTTGTAATCCCAGTAATTAGGAGGCTGAGAAAGGAGGATCACAGGTTCGCAGCCAGCCTCAGCTACTTAGTGAGGCCCTCTGCAACTTGGTGAAATCCTGTTTCAAAATAAAGACTAAAAAATAGGCCTGGGAGTATAGCTCAGAGACAGAATGCTCCTGGGTTCAATCAGCATCCCAAAAGAAAAATAAATAAATCTTAAACCTCACTATTTTTATTGTTAATACTTATACTGGTATAATTTTATAACTATTTTATGTATATTACAAGATAACACAAATCAATAACTACTTAAATAGTATTAGTAATAAACTTGTTCAGTGTAAGAAAAAGATACATAAGAATAAAGTTACAGAAACAAGAAATGCTAAATTGTCTTTGAAATCATGAAATCATCATGTATCTATGACTTTAAAAAAAAGAATACAAACCAGGAGTAGTGGTGAGGGCTTGTAATCCCAGTACTTGAGAGACTGAGACAGGAGGATCGCAGGTTCATGGCCAGCTTCAGCAACTTGTGAGGCCCTCCCCAACTTAGTGAGACCCTGTTTCAAAATAAAGAATACAAAATAGGGCTAGGGGTGTAGCTAGGAGGTAGAATGCCTCTGGGTTTAATTCCCAGTACCGGGGAAAAAATAATGCATATTCTAGCTCTGTCCACTGAAAGGGCCTAGACGTGATGTCACCCCAGTAAGAATGAGAACATCTAGCACCCACATTTTGGATTCTAAGTACCATTTCCAACTAAAGGGAACCAAAGCTCTTTGGAATCAGTTCTGGGAAAGGAAAAGTACACATTTGGATGGAATAAAACATCCAGTCTGTGCCAGAAACAAGGAATTGCTCAAAAACTAATTAATGAGAGTGTGCCAAGAAAACATAGGCATCAACATGAAGGGAACTCTTATTGACCAAGTTTGGAATAATTTTATCACAAAAGAACAAATATAGCTAAATTCTAAAATATTTCTTAAGCCAGGCATGGTGGCACATACTTGTAATCCAAGTATTTGGGAGGCTCAGACAGGAGGATTGCAGGTTCAAGGCCAACCTCCACAGCTTGTGAGGCTCTCTGCTCTGGTTCAAAATAGAGAATCAAAAATAGGGATAAGGCCAGGATGTAAATCAGAGGTAGAATGCCCCTGGGTTCAATCCCCAGTACCACACACAAAATAACCATTTCATTAGTCCACACTGACATGAAAAGAAAACACATGAGCAAATATTTTGTCACCATTTGAGATCACGATTACACCAACTCCTTATTCTCAACCTTAGTAATTCAGAAACTAAAGGCAGAGACTAAGTATATATACTGTCTTTTAAAGAGGAAATATAAGCTGGTATGGTGATGCAATCTGTAATTCCAGTACTTGGGAGGCTGAAACAGGAGGATTGCAGGTTTGCAGCCTCAGCAACTTAGTGAGGGCTGCACAACTTAATGAGCCCCTGTTTCAAAATAACAAAATAAAACAGGACTGGGGTAGAGCTCAGAGGTAGAATGGCCTTAGGTTCAATCTCCTGTACCAAAAAATAATAAATAAATAAATGAAATATAGTTCTTTCTTACTAGATAAACCTTAATTGTGACGTAATCCTCCTAAACAGCCTTAAGAGACATTTGGGGGAATTGGAATTTGGAGTGGATATCTGATAACATTAGAGAATTAAGTGTTTTAGAAGTGATCAGGGCATTGTGCTTATATTGGAAAATGTGCTTATTTTTAGATGTATGCTGAAGTACTTAGGGATGAAATATGATGTCTATGAAGTGGTCAGCAAAAGGTATAGAAATATACCTCTCTATTCAGACCACACAAATATGCCAAAGTGCTGTCAAATCTACACAGTGGGTGTACAGACTTCAGAGTAAGTCTGAAATAAATAGAGCAACAGGGAATAAGGAAATAATTCAAAATTCAGAGCAAAAAATATAAAAGATCGAGAATCAAATTTAAAAATTAAAGAACAAAAGTTATTGTTTTTAAAACATTGACAATAGACAGAAGTGTTCTAATTGAATGGCCCAACAACAATCAATGAAAAATACACAATTCTAGACATATCTTCATGAAATTTCAGGACACTAAAGAAAAGAAAGAAGATCTAAAAAATCTTCTAGGGAAGAAAAGAGTATAGAAGCCTGCCTATGAAAGAACCATAAACAGAATGACACTGAGTATTTGTTTTATTCATACCTCGTCATGCCAAAAGACAGTGGTTTCAAAAGCTTCCAAAGGTAGAAGGGAAAATAATTTTCAACTTGGAATCTTATATCCAGCCAATCAAGAATAAGGGCAGGGCCAGGCGTGGTGGCGCATGCTTGCAATCCCAGTGCTTGGGAGGCGGAGACAGGAGGATCGCACAGGTTCGAAGCCAGCCTTGCTGGTTTAAGAGACCCTGTTTTCACATAAAAATATAAAATAGGTCTGGGAATGTAGCCTGGAGGTAGAAGGGTTTCCAGGAACCCCAGTACCACCAAAAAAAAAAAAAAAAAGAATAAGGGCAGCTGGGTGTGGTGGCACATGCTTGTAACCCATCATTTGGAAGGCTGAGACCAAAGGATAGTGGTTCGCAGACAGCCTCTGCTACTTAGTGAGGCCCTTCACAACTCAGTGAGACCCTGTTTCAAAAAAAAAAGATAAAAAAGTAGGGCTGGGAGTGTAGCTCAGAGGTAGAATGCTCCTGGGTTCCATCCCCAGTACCGTAAAAAAAAAAAAAAAAAAGGATAAGGGCAGAAGAGCATTTCAGACATGTAATGATTCAGAATACCTATCTATTAGAAGGCTTTTGGCTGAAAGTAACAGAAAAGCCAACTCAAACTGGCTTATACAGTAAGAAAGTTTACTCTTACAGAATTGGTATTTAAGAACTAGGGCAGGTCTCAGACACAGTGCAATCACTAGGCTAAGTGACAGAAGCAAGAGTCAGGCTCTTTCCAGTGTCTCTCTGCTCCATCATCCTTGGTGAATAAGTGTTTTCTTCAGGGTTGTTTCCTCAGTCTGAGGTTACAAACAAGCTGCTAGCAGAAAGAAAATGAGAAAGATCCTCTCTGAACATGCCATCAGAGCATCCCTTTAGTCTAAGCAGACCAACTTAGAATCTATATCCAGCAGTGACCAATAACAATTGCCAAGGGAATATAGTGTACAGAATGACTTATGGGTACTTTCTGAAGTTGGGAATAAGGTAGAAAAGTTGAGTATTATCAAGATTCCATGAGGAATGAGTAAAGAGTGACTGAATATAAGGTAAGCAACAAAAGTATCCATTACAGTTTATTTTCGGTGTCCACTATTTTAGTGAGTTAAGGATGTAGTCCAAAAAACAAGAGATTAAACCAAGTAAATGGAAGATATGGGTTCTGGGACACAGTGGTTCCCACCTGAGAGGTCAATGAAGGGAAGATCCTGGTAGCAGCTATGTGTAAACTTAAAGAGTATGAATACTTGTTCATGTTGCAGGAAAAGAACAGAGAAGTCTGAGAAGGCGGCCTTGGAGGTAGAGGGAGAATCACAGGAGAAAAAAGCATGACTTAAGAGAATTTTAGAACAAAATCAAGGAATATTAAGGAAAGAACAGTGATAAGGAATAGTGGGAAAACCCAAGAGCTATACAAGAAAGTCACAGTCCAAATATGAAGCAGATTAAATCCTGTCAAGGATTTTAAGCCGGTGATGGAGTATAAGAAAAGAGAATCCAAGCCAAGCGTGGTAGCCCATGCTTGTAATCCCCGTACTTGGGAGACTAAGACAGGAGGATTGTAGTTTGGCTCTCTGCAATGCAATGAGATCTTGTTTCAAAATAAACAATAAAAACATATTCCTTGAGTACTCTATTTTTCATGCCCTGAAACTTTGCAAGTTAATCCAAACTGGTATATTTTAGAATATTCAAGAAAAAAACTACTTTAATACCAGCCTTTTAAAGTTTGTGAAGATTTTGGTAAGAAATAATAGTATATGTTTTAAGAATTGACGAAACTTTGAAAGTTTATTTCTACAGAATATAAAGTGATCAGTATCTAAATCCAAGTTATATGTGGGAGATCAGTGTTAACATTGGATGTCTTGTGTTTTATATTTGTTATAATGTCCTAAATGCAAATATAACATTTAATATTTGTCAACATGCTTTACAAAAGTAAATCCTAAGTTACCTAAAAAAATAAATAAACAATAAAAAAAATAGGATGGAGGGTATAGCTCGGAGGTAGAATGCCCCTGGGTTCAATCCTCAGTAGGGAAGGAGGGAGGGGGAGAAAGAAGAGAGAGAGAAGAGAGGGAGGGGGAGAAGGAAGGGAGAGAGGGAAAGGGAGAGACAGACAGACAGCATTTGACCTTCCTTTGAGTGGCCCAGACCTATAAAGAAAATGTCATGTTAGCATTCATTACCTGGCTTTGTCATGAACAATATTCATGTATCTGTAATAATGCAAATGACATTGACATTCTCAACTTTAGAATTAACCAATGAGGGGCGTGAGGTGTTAAAGAACCTATGCCTTGGCTATGGTTGCAGGGCAGAACATAAATAAATGCTAATGCTAAGAGTAAGCTGGTATGATGGTGTAGGCCTATAATCCCAGTACTTGAAAGACAGAAACAAGGATCACAGGTTTGATAGTCTCAACAATTTAGTGAGCCTCTCAGCAACTTAGAGAGACTCTTCTTTTTTTTCCTCCCTCTTTCTTTCTTTCTTTCTTTCTTTCTTTCTTTCTTTCTTTCTTTCTTCTTGGTGGTACTGGGAGTGGAACCCAGAGGCTTTCTACCTCCGGGCTATACTCCCAGACCCATTTTATATTTTATTTGGAAACAGGGTCTCACTAAGTTGCTGAGAGCCTCACTAAGTAGCTGAGGCTGGCTTTGAACCTGTACGATCCTCCTGTCTCAGCCTCCCAAGCACGGGGATTACAAGTGTGCGCCACCACGCCTGTCTAGACAGACTCTTTTCAAAACAAAGAAAAATAACAAATGGGCTGGGGGTATAGCTCAAAGGTAAAAATGTTCCTGGGTTCTATCTCCAGTACTGTATGCACACAAAAAAGGCTAAGAAGGGATATGGTTAAATACAACTTTTAGGGGGTAACAGTTGGGGAAGAAAGGTAGGAGAAAAATACAGGTTATTAATGTCCTTATTTTATATAGATATGGACTAAATAAAGTTGTTGGAACAAGAAACACTGTCTAAAGTTATAGCAAAATGGGAATATGTATTTCAATAGGAATATAAGCTAAATTATCCTATTTCCGGGAGTCAACATAATTCCCTAAAGATGGCAAATTTTAAAAGATGCATATGACTTAATTTTTTTGTATGTGTGGTACTGGGGATGGAACCCAGGAACAGTCTGCCTCTGAGCTACATCTCCTGACCTATTTTATATTTTATTTGAAAACAGGGTTTCACTAAGTTGCTGAGAGCCTCATTAAGCTGTTGAGGCTGGTTTTGAACCTGTGATCCTTCTGTCTTAGCCTCCCAAGTACTATGATTACAAGCATGTGATACCACACCCGGCTTTATATGACTTAATTTTGAAGGTAACCATCAAAGCATCTAAAACCAGAAATGTTTAAAAACTGACATCTCTAAGTTAGGAGCCAGGAAGAAAAGGTAGACTGTTCACCATAACTTCTTTTGTTCTGATATGTTACTGAGTAATATTTTGATAAAACTCCAAGATCTGAACAAGCATACTCTTCAAGTTTCCTATTATTCTGATATTAAATGTCCCAAATCCTGCATGACCCCATCACTATGAACCTCTTTAGCCAGCCATCCTCTCTGCCCTTCCCCCATCTCATGCAGCTCTACAGTCACACAGGCCTTAAGCTCAGACAGGCAAAGCACATACCAGACTCTTGGCCTTCACTGATGGCCTTTTTGGCTAGTTCTGTTCAACCTTTGGTTCCTAGCTTTGGCACTGTCTCTTTAGAGAGGGCTTTCTTTACATTTTTTTTTCTTTGTGGTACTGGGGATGGAACCCAGGGGCATTCTACCTCCAAGCTATACCCTCAGCCCTAGTTTTTATTCTTTATTTTTGAAACAGGGTCTCACCGAGTTGCAAAGGGTCTCACTAAGTAGCTGAGGCTGTTCGGGAACCGCAATCCTGTCTCAGCCTCCCAAATGCTGAGATTACAAGTGTGTAGGGAGGGCTTTCTTAACCCTCCCATGGCTGAGATGTTCCTCCATTACATAGAAACATAGTAAGCTTCAATCCCATATTTGTCCTTCTAAACACTTAAATATTGTGTAAATATTTATAAAGTCTGTCTATCACACTCTTGAGCTCTGTGAAGGAACAAAATATGTGTAGATTACTCTGTTCCTTGACACAATGCCTGGGGTAATTATAGACACCTCACTCTACTGTGGAATGAATAAATGAACGATTGCCAAATATACTGCATATCCCTCAAAATGGAGCAAGATCTAGAACTCAATACTTAAACTAAATTGTACTGACTCTATGAAAATATACTAGATGTAGAACAATTTCATCATTTAGAACTGAGTGGCAGTATAACAAACAGAACTATGAAAAATGGAGTGTTTCATAAAGATGTCAGTGAGGAAACTGTTCAGTGCATCATTCAAAGTGCTGATATATTCATCTGAGAGGCGACCTGTGGCTTGAACTAAGTGAGGTCTTGGTATTATAAAAGGAAAAAGTAGACCGTTTCATAGGACTTAGCAGATTAAAGGGACAGTGAAGCCCAGATACGGGAGGATCAAAAGTTACAGGCCTCACCAACTTAGCGAGATCTTGTTTCCAAATAAAAAATAAAATAGGGTTGGGAGTGTAGCTCAGAGATAGAATGCCCCTGAGTTCAATCCCCAGCACCACAAAAATGAATGATGAATGACAATGATAGAATCAAGATGACTCTTAGAAGCGTGTGTGTGTGTGTTACTGGGGATTGAACCCAGGGACATTCTACCTCTGAGTTATACCCCCAGCTCTTTGTGAAACAGGGTCTCACTAGGTAACTGATAGGCTCACTAAGTTGCTGAGGCTGGCCTTGAACCTGCAAGCCTCTTGTCTCAGCCTCCCAAATACTGGAATAGAGACATGTACTGTCACACCTGAATGAAGTAACTGAGATGAGAATGATGCTATTTACTAAAATGGAGAAAATAGGAGAAGGAACAAGTTTAAAGGGAGAAAAGTCTAGAATTTTGTTTGGGTCTTACTAAATTTGAAATACCTATGAGCAACTCAAGTGAATGCTAAAGAGGCTGTCAAATGTGAGGCTGAAAAGAAAGGTCTTAACCAGGCATGGTGGAGCACACTTGTAATCCCAGTACTTGGGAGACTGTGACAGGATGGCCCACAGGTTCGTGGCTAGCCTCAGCTACTTAGTGAGGCCCTCTACAACTTAGACCCTGTTTCAAAATAAAGATTAAAAAACAGAGCTGGGGTGTAACTCTGAGGCAGAATGCATCTGGATTCAATCCCCAGTACCGCCAAAAAGAAAGGGGGGGGGGTTCTGGTTGGGTGTCACATGCCTCTGATCCCAGTATATGGGAAGCTGAGAAAGGAGGATCACAGGGGTGAGGCCAGTCTCAGTAACTTAGTGAGACTTGTAGCAACCTTATTTCTAAGTAAAAAATAGGGCTGGGGTTGTCACTCAGCAATAGAACATCCCTGGGTTCAATCCTCAGTACCAAAAACAAACAAACAACAACAACAAAAAAGAATAAGAAAGTTCTGGGTGAAGACACAATGTTGGTACACTGGCTCACAGATGTACTGATGAAAATAAAAAAATAAAGGAAATGGTCTTTACCTAAGGCATAGCCACACAATGAAATGCAATGCAGCGATTAAAACTGCTGTGAAAAACTTAGCCAGATGTTATCTATAGAAGGCAGGTGTTTGGGCACCTAAAACAATATGTGTGCATGCACACAGGCAGATAAGGAAGATTAAAGAATATTTTTGTAGCTGGGCATGGTGACACCTATCTGTAATCCCAGTGGTTAGTAGGCTGAGAAAGGAGGATCATAAGTTCAAGAACAGCCTCAGCAGCATAGTGAGACTTTCAGTAACCTAGCCAGATTCTGTTCAAAAAAATAAAAAATAAGGGCTGAGTGTATAGCTCAGAAGTAGAATGTCTCTGGCTCAGTACCATAAGTGTGTGTATGGTACTAGGGATTGAGCCCAGGGTAGCTTTACCTCTGAGCTGGTTCCCAAGTCCTATTTTATTTTTTATTTTTAAACAGGGTCTCAGCCGGGCGTGGTGGCACACGCTTGTAATCCCCATGCTTGGGAGGCGGAGACAGGAGGATCGCGTAGGTTCGAAGCCAGCCACACTGGCTTAAGATACCCTGTTTTTCAAAAAAAAACATATAAAATAGGTCTGGGAGTGTAGCCCAGAGGTAGAAGGGCTTCCAGGAACCCCAGTACCACCAACAAAACAAAACAAAACAAAATAAAACAAAAAACAAAACACAGGGTCTCATAAATTGTTATGGCTGCCTTTGAACCTGTTGATCCTCCTGCCTCAACCTCCCAAGTACTAGGATTATAAGCATGTACCACCATGCCCAACTTAGAATAATTAAAATGCAAACAGCAAAGGTAATTTTTAGGCTATTAATCACCAAACAATTTAAGTGGTGTTAAGTAGTCTTCAACAGTTTTAGTTGCATTACACTTTGCATGCTATTTGTAAAAAACTAAATGTGTTCATAAACACTGGATATAATTAAGATGAATTAAGCTTTAAATGTCAGTTTGTCCACTTTTATTATACCTATGCTTTCCCCCATTCTACCTCCAAGTTATACCCCAAGGCCAATTTTATTTCTTATTTGGAAACAAGGTTTCACTAAGTTGCAGAGGCTGGCTTCGAACCTGAGATCCTATCTCAGCCTCTCAAGTAATGGTATTACAAGTGTGTGCCACCATGCTTGGCTTTGTTTACCCCCATATAACTGGGTATTGAGCCCAGGGGCATTTTACCTCCAAGCTACATCCCCAGCCCATTTTTAATTTTGAAACAGGGTCTTGCTAGGTGATGAGAGTCTCACTACTTACTGAGGCTGTCCTTGAACCTGCAATCCTCCTGTCTCAGCCTCCCAAGTACTGAGATTACAGGCATGTGCCACCACACCCAGCTTAATTGTTTTGATATTTGTAGTAACATGATATAAAGTCCTTTTCTGTCACCAAAAGGACCCTTTGGCCTTCTGGACACTACCTCAGAAGGCAAGGCCAGTGCTGGAGCCAGTGAGGTCGGGATCAGAGTCCTCCGGGTGGCCAGGCCACTGCTGGGGCCATCAAGAGTGGGATCGGAACTTGCAATGCGGCATGCACAGAGAAATATGACAGAAAATAAAAACCAGATGCTTCACCTAATTAGCAAAAACTAGGAGGAAAGGGGTAACAGGAGGAGGTCGAGTTATAGAAAGGGCCCTATAGTGAAGCAATTAAGGTGACCAATCAGAGGGGATGGGATGGGGGAGGATGGAACCTCTTTAAAACTCAGGAGGTACATAAACAAATATATCAAAGATAATCACCTGCTGGGCGTGGTGGTGCACACTTGTAATCCCTGCGCTTGGGAGGCGGAGACAGGAGGATCGCACAGGTTCGAAGCCAGCCGCGCGCGCTGGCTTAAGAGACCTTGTTTCCAAATAAAAAAAGTATAAAAGTAGGTCTGGGAGTGTAGCCCAGAGGTAGAAGGGCTTCCAGGAACCCCAGTACCACAAAAAAAAAAAAAGATAATCACCAATCAAGCATGGGATCGAGGGAGGAGGAGGGAATGGGATGGGGATTGGATGAGGGCTAATTGGATGATGTGTGCGTGCTTGTATATCCTCTCAAGTCTTGTATTCCAATATAATGTATGATTACAATGCACCAATAAAAAAATAAAAATGAAGATAAAAAAGGAGATAATCTAAATAAAAGAAAGAAATATTTTTAAAAATTTATAAAATGTCCAGAAATTTATCAATCATGTATTGCATGTATTTTAAGAATTACAGCTGTCTGGTGTGGTGGCACACACTTGTAATCCCAGCATTCAGGAAGCTGAGACAGGAGGATCATGGTTCGCAGACAGCCTCAGCTACTAGTGAGGACCTCTGCAACTCAGTGAGACCCGGTTTCAAATTAAAGAATAAAAAATAGGGCTGGGGATGCAGCTTGGAGGTAGAATGCCCCTGGGTTCCATCTCCAGTACCATACACAGGGAAAAAAAAGAATTAAAGCTAAGTTGGATACGGTGGTACACAACTCTAATCCCAGTACTCAGAAGGCTGACGCAGAAGGATAGCAGGTTCACTGCCAGCCCCAGCAAAATTAGCAAGGCCTTCGGCAACTTAGTGAAACCTAATTTCAAAATAAAAAATAAAATACAGCCGGGCGTGGTGGGGCACACTTGTAATCCCCGCGCTTGGGAGGCAGAGACAGGAGGATCGCACAGGTTTGAAGCCAGCCGCGTGCGCTGGCTTAGGAGACCCTGTTTCCAAATAAAAATGTAAAAATAGGTCTGGGAGTGTAGCTCAGAGGTAGAAGGGCTTCCAGGAACCCCAGTACCACAATAATAATAATAATAATAATAATAATAATAATAATAATAATAAATAAAATACAGCTGTGGGTAGAGCTTGGAGGTAGAACACTCCTGGGTTCAATTCCCAGTATCAAAAAAAAAAAATTTAGCGCCGGGCGTGGTGGCGCACGCTTGTAATCCCCGTGCTTGGGAGGCAGAGACAGGAGGATCGCGCAGGTTCGAAGCCAGCCGCGCGCGCTGGCTTAGGAGACCCTATTTCCAAATATAAAATGTAAAAAGAGGTCTGGGAGTGTAGCCCGGAGGTAGAAGGGCTTCCAGGAACCCCAGTACCACCAAAAAAAAAAAAAATTTATTGCTATACAGCTGGGAGCAGTAGCACACACCTGCAATCCTTGCTACTTGGGAGGATAAAACAGGAAGATCGCAATTTCTAGGCCAGCCTGGAAAACTAAAAGAGACCCTGTGTCAAAATTTAAAAATAAATTAATGTTAGAATAACATGTTCTTATTTAATAAACCATTAAACAACCAGATATTGATTAGCTATGAGAGTTTAAGTTTAAAGCGGTTATGAACACATAAGACTTTTCAAATATATAGCAACTACAATATAATATGAAAGCAGTTTGATTTCTTTTTATGTATCTGTTTAATTTAAAATTTAACGGAGAGAGCCAGGAGAGAGCCAGCCGTGGTGGTACATACCTGTAACCCAATTCCTTAGAGGCTGAGACAGGAGGATTGTAAGTTCAAGGACAGCCTCAGCAAGTAGTGAGACTCTCACCAACCCAGCAAGACTCTATTTCAAAATAAAAACAAACAAAAAAGGGCTGGAGGTATAGGTTGGTGGTAGAATGCCCCTAGGTTCAATCCCTAGTACACCCCCCCCCAAAAAAAAGCTGAACCCAGGGGCATTCTACTTCTGAACAACACTCTAAATATCCCTTTTTAATTTTGAAGCAGGGATTCTCCTGTTTTAGCCTCCCAAGTACTAGGATTACAGAAGTGCACTATCATGCTTGGTGAAAGCACCTTTGAGTAGCTAGGAGATCAAAGACCCTTGGGTTCCATCCTCAGAGGGGGGGGATGGGAGAGTTTAAACTGGGTGTGGCGCCATGGGCCTACAATCCCAGTACTTGGGAGGTTGAGATAAAAGGATTACAGGTTCCAGACCAGCTTCAGCAAGTAGCAAGACTCTCAGCAACCTAGAAAGACCAAGTTTCAAAAACAAAAAATAAACTGGGCATGGTGACCATGCTTGTAATCCCAGCATTTGGAAGGCTGAGACAGGATGATCCTGGTTGGAGGACAGCCTCAGCTACTTAGTGAGGCCCTTTGCAACTCAGTGAGACTCTGTTTCAAAATAAAGAATAAAAAAATAGAGAATAAAATATAAAAATAATTTAAAAATTAAAATTTAAAATAAATATAAAGAATAAGAAAATAAAGAATAAAAAATAGGGCTCAAAGGTAGAATGTCCTGGGTTCCATCCCCAGTACTGCAAAAAAACAAAATAAAACAAAACAAAACAAAATTCATATTAAAAAAAAAAGAAAAAAGGCGTGGAGATGTAGCTCAGAAGTAGAATTCACTTAGGTTCAATCTCCAGTACCATAAATAACTTAATGAATACTATGTACTATGTATGTTTTAGTCTTAATGTGGAAGAATAATTAAGAAATTTTAGGTAGTTGTTTATAAGCTATATTAATATTTAGAAAATGGGAGAGGAAGTACCCAGGTACAGCAAAATCAAACCATCAAATAAACACCCCGTGGCCAGGCGTGGTGGCACATGCTTGTAATCCCACCATTATGGAGGCAGATACGAGAGGATTTGGTTCACAGACACCCTCAGCTAATATTTAAGCGAGGCTCTGTGCAATTCAGTGAGAGCCTGTTTCAGAAAATAAAAAGACTAAAAAATAGGACCAGGGATGTAGCTCAGAGGTAGAATGGCCTTGGGTTCCATCACCAGTACCAGAAAAAAAAAAAAAGAAATACTCTGTGATGGAGGTCACCAAAGCTAATATATTAACATTTAGAAAGGGTAATGCCAGCCATGCATGGTGGCTTCAAGTTCCTGCACTTGGGAGGCTGAGACAGGAGGATTGCCGGTTCGAGGACAGACCTAGCAAGTAGTGAGACTCTTCAACCTATTGAGAATCTGTTTCCAAATAAAAAATAAAATCAGATCGCCAGGTGTAGTGGCGCACACTTGTAATCCCAGCATTCGGGAGGCAGAGACTGTAGGATCCCCATTCCGGACAGCTTCAGCTACTTAGTGAGGCCCTTTGCAACTCAGTGAGACCCTGTTTCAATATAAAGAATAAAAAATAGGGCTGGGGGTGGAGCTCGGAGGCAGAATGTCCCTGGGTTCCATCCCGAGTATTACAAAATAAATAAAAGACTAGCCGGGCATGGTGGCACATGCTTGTACTCCCAATGCTTAGGAGGCTGAGACAGGAGGATCGCACAGGTTTGTAGCCAGCCTCAGCTACTGAGTGAGGCTCTCAGCAACTTAGTGAGACCCTGTTTTCAAATAAAGTATAATATAGTTCTGGGAGTATAGCCCAGAGGTAGAAAAGCCCCTAGGTTCCACCCCCAGAACCACCAATAAATAAATAAATAAATAAATAAATAAAATTTTAAAAGACTAAAAAAATAGGGCTGGGGGCTCAGAAGTACAATGCCCCTGGGTCCCATCCCCAGTACCACATAAATAAATAAATAAATAAATAAATAAATAAATAAATAAATAAATAAATAATCAGAGCTGGGGGTATAGCTCAAAGGCAGAATGCCTCTGAGTCCAATCCCTAGTACCACAAAATAAATAAATACATAAATAAATAGTGATACCACTAAAATGAACCACTTTCACTAACTACTTAAATATGGCAACGATTTTAATCACCATAGTCTTACAAACCTAGAAAAAATTCACTAGAATTATTTATTTTAGAGTTAAAAGGAACAAAAAGATAAACTTTCACAATGGCAGGCATTTATCTATTTTTTGCCAAGTCTAATGTCAAAGACAGCTAAAAATATTAGAGCAAATTCAGACTTAATATGGATTAATATCTTCTGCTATTTACAAAAACACAAAATCCAGAAACACTCGAAAATTTGTAACCTAAAATGTTATATGAATACAATGCACCAATAAAAATTTAAAAAAGAAAAGGGGAACATGCGAAAAATGTTATTAAAAATGTACAGAAAAATTTAAAATACAATTTATCAAAGTAATGTCAATACTTACGTATCTTTGTTTTAATCTTTTGTGTGTGGGGTACTGAGGATGAACCCAGAGGCATTCTACCTCTGAGCTACACCCCCAGCCCTTTTTATTTTGAAACAGTGTCTTGCTAGGTTGCTGAGTCTCATTAAGTTGCTGAGGCTGGTTTTGAACCTGCAGATTTTCCTGTCTCAATCCCCCCTGGTACTGGAATTATAGACGTGTACCACAAACTTGGCTTGAATGTCTTTTCAATATACTGGATCTGAAAAAAGTAAATTAGATCTGTTCTCATGGGGAAAAATTTGCATACCACTAGAGGCCTCTTCCAACCCAAAAAGCTTTCATGTTTAAAAAAAAAAACAAAAACCGATTCAGAGCTGGGTGTGGTGGTACAAGCCTGTAATCCCAGTCTTTGGGAGGCTCAAACAGGAAGATTGTAGGTTATAGGCCAACATCAGCAATTTAGGGAGACCCTATTTCAAAATTAAAAAGGGCTGGGGGAGCCAGGCTTGGTGGCACACATCTGTAATCCCAATACTTGGGAGGCTGAAACAGGAGGATTGCAGGTTTGAGGCCAGTCTCAGTAACTTACTGAGGCCTTGTTTCAAAATGAAAAAATAAAGCCGGGTATGGCATACGCTTGCAATCCCGGCATTTGGGAGGATGAGACAGGAGGATTGCAGTTTGTGGACTGCCCTCAGCTACTTAGTGAGGCCCAGTTTCAAAATAAAGAATAAAAAGGAGGGTAGGGGGTATAGCTCATAGGTCGAATGGCCCTGGGTTCCATCCTTAGACCCACAAAAAATAAAGTAAAAAATAAAAAAAAAATAGGGCTGGAGATGTGGCTCAGAGGTAGACTTTCCCTGACTTCTATCCTCAGTTCAAAAAAAAGTATAATGCCTCTGAGTACAACCCCCAGTACCAAAAGTGATTTACATGTATAAAGTAAGCTTGTACTGGAAATATTCAAGTCCATGTGCAGCAATGTGGAATGTTGCAAAGGAGATAGGGACAAAGGGAAACGGACCTATCTGAGAAGCTTTCTTTGCTTTTTTCAAATCTAAAAATAAAAATTTTGCATTGCCCTATTAATAAGTCTAGAAATGGATGCCTTTTTGTGGAATGCTTTCAAAAACACAGAAATAAAATATCCTGTTTTCAGTTAACAAGACCAAAGGATGTAAACATAAACCAGATGCCAATCCTTGTTTCTTTACAATTCCATTCTCCCTCAGGGCTCTGGATGGAGCTTCTGTTGTAAAAATGTTTCCACGGCACAAAAAGACATATTGAATGAATGAATATCTGCAAAGAGCAACACAGCTAGGCTTAAAAGCCAAATGCCAAGAGAAAAGTTGCAGCATGTTTTATAAAGTAGAATATCACCCTCTATATTTGCAAAACACTTTAGAATATTCTACATTGTAGTATGTAACATAAACCTTGCACGGAGAGTATTCTGATCACTTTTAGGGGACAGGCTATCTTGGGGGAGGCAGGGCAGAGAGTGCAACCTTGTGCTAGGATTTGGCTGGAGCTTTCATTTTTTAGTTCCATAAAAGAAAGTTGACATGAATATATCAATCTGCTAACACTTCTATAACTGGGTGGAAAGTAGCTGAGTAGCTACCACATGAGCAGGGTGTGGAGGCTGAAGAGGACTACAGGAGGGCAGGACTTTGGAATGACCTAGAAGAGCAGAAGAGCTGCCAACACAGAAGAACAGGAGGAAGCCTCCAGTTCCGATGAGTCCACGCTGAGGGGAATTACAGGGCTGCTATCCACAGTGGCTCATGAGGGTGGACCTGGTCCATGATAACACAGGAGAGAGTTCACACACTGTTCCTTCATCATAAAAGTCTTGTTAAGCCGGGGATGTTGGTGCACGCTTGTAATCCCAGTGCTTGGGAGACTGAGACAGGAGGATCACACAGTTTTGAAGCCAACCTCAGCTACATAGTGAGGCTCTCAGCAATTTAGTGAGACCCTGTTTCCAAATAAAAGTATAAAATAGGTCTGGGAGTATAGTCCGGGGGTAGAAAAGCCCCTGGGTTCCACCCCCAGTACCACAAAAAAAAGTCTTACTAAAAATAATAAAAATTGGGGGAAGAAGGAAATTCTTTAAAACATGCAATGTACTTACACATATCGAAGTCAACCACTAAGCCAAGCAAGAGAGGGAGGGATGGGGAGGGAATTGGGTAGGGGTTAAATTGGTGATGTGTACATGTATGTACACACAAGTTTTTTACCCCAATAGGATGTATGAATATAATGCACCAATAAGAACTTAAAAAATAAGAATAATAACATGTAAAAAATAAAACATAAAAAAATCAGGAAGGGCCAGATGTTGTGGCACATGCCTGTAATCCCAGGACTTGGGAGGCTAAGCAGAAGATCACAGGTCCAAGGACAGTCTTAGTAACAAAGGGAAACTCTCAGTAACCTAGCAAGATCCTATTTCAAAACAAAAATTAAAAAAGGGCTGGGGGTATATAGCTCAGAGGTAGAATGCCCCTGGGTTCAATCTCTAGTAAAACACACACAAGCCGGGCATGGTGGCACTTGCTTGTAATCCCAGCATTTGGGAGGCTAAGACAGGAAGGATCGCCATTCAAGGACAGTCTCAGCTATTTAGTGAGGCTCTTTGCAACTCAGTGAGACCCTATTTCAAAATAAAGAATAAAAAAAAATAGGGCTGAGGGTGTAGCTTGGAGGTAGAATGTCCCTGGGTTTCATCCTCAGTACCGCATGCGCTAAGCCAGGCATAGTGGTGGGTGGTGCATGCCTATAATCCCAGCACTTGAGAGACTGAGATAGGATGATCATAGGTTTGAGGCCAGTCTCAGCAACTTAGACCCTGTTTTGAAACAAAAAATAAAAAGAGCTGGGAGTGTAGTTCAGAGGTAGAATGCCTCTGGGTGCAATCCCCAGTACCACAAAAAACAAAAAGAGATCTGGAGTAAGAGTGCCCATGGGCCAAGTAAGAAGGTGACAAGAAGTTGGCTCAGAGCTAATGGAACTCCAGAAGAGTACAGGGTAGAGAGGGAACAGGATGTATAGACAAAGCATCTCTTACTGCCTTCTGGGGCAAGGGGAATATCTCAGAGTGATGTAGCACAGAAGAAAAGCAGATTCTACCTGGCATACTACCTGGCACTAGTGCCTGAACACGTGTGGACTGCACTCTCTAAAAATGAAAACACTCCTGTCTACAAAGCCCAGTTTTCTGCTCTTGCCTTAGCTCTAAATACTGAACTACTCTGACCCAGCCCCACAGATTCTCTCCTATCTGAGCCTCCACACATAATGGTCTTGCCACAAGACTGGTCTTTCCCCACTAATGTTTTCCCTTGGACCTGGCTAATGTTCCTTACTGTTCAGGTTATATATATATATATATATATATATATATATATATATATATTTTTTTTTTTTTTTTCTTTTTTGGTGGTATTGGGGAATTGTACCCAGAGGAGAGGTATTCTACCTTCAAGCTACACTGCCTGCCTTATTTTTTTTTTATTTTGAGATAATGTCTCACTAAGTTGTCAACAGTCTCACTACCTTGCTAAGGCTGGCTTTGAACCTGCAATCCTCCTGTCTCAGCCTCTATGCACTGGGATTACAGGCCTGCACTACCAGGCCCAGCTTGAATATAATTTTTCAAAGAAGTCTCTTCCCTGGTCCTATTTAGGTGGGCTACCTTCTTCTTTTTTGGGGGGGGGGGTGGTACTGGGGTTCCTGGAAGCCCTTCTACCTCCGGGCTACACTCCCAGACCTATTTTATATTTTTATTTGGAAACAGGGTCTCCTAAGCCAGCGCACGCGGCTGGCTTCAAACCTGCGCAATCCTCCTGTCTCTGCTTCCCAAGTGCGGGGATTACAAGCGTGCGCCACCACGCCCGGCGGTGGGCTACCTTCTAATGTTCATATTAGAAGCTAGAGCTTCTATCCATCATTGAGGTTAATCCCTTGGAAAGCTACAGCCTATTTGCCTGTCTGTACCTCCGATTAGGCCAGATCACTGCAGTAGGGACAGTCCCCAGCAGCTAGCACAGTAACTGACAAGTAGTATGTTACATGAATCAAGTGTTGCTATATACAAAGTGCAGTAGTCACAGAGAAATGAAGCAATAGAAACCTGGTCTTGACTATTTCCAGGATACTCTTTATGTAAACTACAACACAAAGGAAGTAGAAGGTTAGCAGTTGAGGGAGACCCTCCATCCCAGAGTCTCACCAAGCTACCACAACTTAGAAAGTCCCCAAATAAAAACATTCCATTTCTTCAAGATACACAAACAAGAACTAGCTGAAATTCCCCTTGCCAAGTAAAAAAAAAAAAGTTCTGCTTCAAATGCCCAGATCCAACAAGGTTACATTTGATAAGGAAACTTCCAAAGCTTGGTTTCCTAGTGCTGACTGCTAAAAACACTTCTTTTTAAGCCTAAGCAATAGCTCTAAAGTCTATACAAATAGTGTCACAGTCATAAATGTTTATCTATTCATAGATTTTTTTCTTTAAAAGACTGCAATTAAGCCAATGTCACCAGTACTTGGGAGGCATAGACAGGAGGATCACAGGTTCTAGGACAACCTCAGCAAATAGTGAGACTATCATCAATCTAGCAAGACCCTGTTTCAAAATAAAAATAAATAGGGCTGGGAGTATAGCTTGGAGGTGGAATGCCCCTGGATTCAATCCCTAGTAACATACACATACACACACACACACACACACACACACACACACACACACACACACACCAATTAAGAGCCCAGCGTGGTGACACATGCTTGTAATCCCAGTACTTGGGAGGCTGAGGATCCCAGGTTTATAGTCAGCCTCAGCTACTTAGTGAGGCCCTTCGCAACTCAGTGAGATCCTGTTTCAAAAATAAAGACAGCCGGGTGTAGTGGCACACACTTGTAATCCCAGCGCGTGGGAGGCTGAGACAGGAGGATCGCACAGGTTCAAAGCCAGCCTCAGCTACTTAGGGAGGATCTCAGCACCTTAGTGAGACCCTGTTTCCAAATAAACTTTAAAATAGGTATGGAAATACAGCCCGGAGGTAGAAAAGCCCCTGGGCTCCACCCCCAGTACCACCAAAAAAATTTAATAATAATAAAATAAAAAATAAATAAAAAGACAAAAAATAGGGCTGGGAGTATAGCTCAGAGGTAGAATGCCTCTGGGTTCCATCCCTAATACCACTAAATAAATAAATAAATAAATCTATAAAAAAATAAAGAACAAAAAATAGGACTTGGGGTATAGCTCAGAGGTAGAATGCCCCTGGGTTCAATCCCCAGTAAAACACACACACACACACACACACACACACACACACACACACACACTGCAATTAAGCTGGGCAAGTTGGCACACACTTGTAATCCCAGGACTTGGGAGGCTGAGACAGGAAGATCACAGGTCCATGGCCAGCCTCAGAAATCTCATAAGACCCTCCACAACTCAGACTCTGTTTCAAAATAAAAATAGGGTTGGAGGTATAGCTTAGAGGCAGAATGCTTCTGGGTTCAATCCCTAATAATATACACATGCACACACCAAGACTACCCCAAGCTGAGCATGGCGACACACGCCTGTAATTCCAGAACTTGGGAGGCTGAGACAGGATCATTGCAGGTTCAAGGCCAGCCTCAGCCATTTAGTGAGACCATTTCCAAATATAAAATAAGATAGAGCCAGGCGTGGTGGCACACACTTGTAATCCCAGCATTTGGGAGGCTGAGACAGGAAGATCACAGTTTGCAGACAGCCCCAGCTACTTAGGCCTTTTGCAACCAAGTGAGACCCTCTTTCAAAAATAAAGAATAAAAAATAAGGCGGGGGTGTAGCTCAGAGGTAGAATGTCCCTGGGTTCCATCCCCAGTACTGCAAAATTAATTAGTTAATTAAAATAAAACAAAATAGAGCTGAGAATATAGCTCGTAGGTAGAATGCCCCTGGGTTCAATCCTAGGCACCACAGATACAAACATAAAAGAGGCTAAACCTGATTTAGCAGTATTTATGAAAGTTTAAAATGCATACACCCCTTGACTCAGCAAGTTCTACTTTTAGAAATTTCTCCTACAGATAAAATTGACTGTGAGCAAAATGGCATATATAAAAGACTATTCACTACAGTATTAATGAAATTTTAAAAATTAGATACAAATACCTATCAATATAAACCTGATTAAATAAATTACAGTACACCATACAATAGACTACTTAAAACTAACAGTCAAAAGAGTGATATGGCTCTATATGAACTGATTATAAACAATCTCCAAGATATATCAACTAAAATGAAGAAAGTTGGCAAATGTGCACAATATTTTAGTTTGTATAAAAACACATTCCCACATACTATCCTTATTTGTGTATATACATATAATATATACAAACATATATACATAAAAATGTGTAATAATATATGGTTTCCTAGAATAGTCAAATTTATAGAGACAGAAAATAGTGTTTGCCAAAGGGTTGGATGAGAAGTTGAGAAATTGAGACTTAGTGCTTAATAGGTATGGAATTTCAGTTTTATAAGGTTAAAGGGTTCTTAAAATGGATGATGGCAATGGCTGCAGAACAATGTGAATTCGCGTAATGCCACTGAAATGACCACTTAAAATTACTGAAATAGGGAAGCTGAGAAAGGAAGACCACAGATTTGAGGACAGCCTCTGCAACTTAGTGACACTCTCAGTAACCCTGTTTCAAAACAAAAGATAGTTTCAAAACAAAAGACAAAGAGTTTAATCCCCATACCACAAAAATGATTAAAATAAGTTTTTTATGTATATTTTTCCAGAATAAAAATTTAATGTGTGTGTACATGTGCATGAATGCACACACACACTTGTGTAGTACTGGGGATTGAACTCAGGTGCATTCTACCTCTGAGCTATACCACCAGCCCTATTTTTTTTTATTTTGAAACAGGGTCTCCCTAAGTTGTGGAGGACCTCATTAAATTGCCGAAGCTATTCTTGAACCTGCAATCCTCCTGTCTCAGCCTTCCAAGTACTGGGATTACAAGCGTGCACCACCACTCCCAGTTTACATAATTTTTTTGATACTGAGAATGGAACCCAGGGTCTCATGCATGGCAACCCTCTACTACTGAACCATACTCTAATCTCCCCTATATCTTTATTTTGAAATAGGGTCTGAGTTGCAGAGGGCCTTATTAAGTAGCCAAGACTATCCTTGAATCATAATCCTCCTGTCTCAGCCTCCCAAATGCTAGGATTACAAGTGTGCGCCACCATGCCCGGCATGTATGTATGTATGTATGTATGTATGTATGTGTATGTGTGTGTGTGTGTACATATATATATATATATATATATATATATATATATATAATTTTTTTAAAAGAAAAACTAGTAGCTGAGCATGGTGGCATATGCTTGTAATCCCTGTACTTGGGAGGCTCGTGCAGGGTCAAAACCAGCCTCAGCTGCCAGCGTAGTGGCGCACGCCTGTAATCCCCGCGCTTGGGAGGCAGAGATAGGAGGATTACACAGGTTCAAAGCCAGCCTTGCTGGCTTAAGAGACCCTGTTTCCAAATAAAATATTAAAAAATAGGTCTGGGAGTGTAGCCCGGAGGTAGAAGGATTCCATCCCCAGTACCACCAAAACAAACAAAACCCAAAAAAACCAAAAAACCAGTCTCAGCTACTAAGTGAGGCTCTCAGCAATTTAGTGAGATCCTGTTTACAATAAAATAAAATAAAAAATAGGTCTGGGAGTGTAGCCCAGAGGTAGAAAACCCCCGGGTTCCATCCCCAGTACCATCAAAAAAAAAAAAAAAAAAAAAAAAGAAAAGAAAAGAAAAAAGAAAACTGGTAATGAGCCTGGTGTGGAGGCACATGCTTGTAATCCCAATACTTGGAAGGCTGAGACAGGATTACAGGTTTGCAGCCAGTGTCAGCTACTTAGTGAGGCCATCCAGAACTTAGTGAGACTCTGTTTCAAAGTAAATAAAAATTAGCCGGACATGGTGGCGCATGCTTGTAATCCCCACGCCTGGGAGGCAGAGACAGGAGGATCGCGCAGGTTTGAAGCCAGCCGCGCGTGATGGCTTAGGAGACCCTGTTTCCAAATAAAAATATAAAATAGGTCTGGGAGTGTAGCCCGGAGGTAGAAGGGCTTCCAGGAACCCCAGTACCACAAAAATAAATAAATAAATAAATAAATAAATAAATAAATAAATAAATAAAAATTAGGGCTGGGGTGTAGTTCAGAGGTAGAATTCCCCTGGGTTCAATCCCCAGGACTATAAAAAAGAAAGAAAAGCTGGTAATATTGGCTGTCTAAGGGAGAGAAATTAATGTTTGAGGAAAGGGTAGTAGGAAGATCTTTCACCACATCTTTTTTCTTTCTTTCAGTATTGGGGATTAAACCCTGATACACACACATGCTAAATATGAATTCTGCCCCACTTCTTCCCATATAACTTTTTATATCAACTTTTTCATTCTGTACTATATAGCTACCTAAAGAAAATCATTAGCCTGGTATAGTGGTGCATTCCTGTAATCCTAGTACTTGGAAGATTAAGACAGGTGGATCACAAGTTAGAGGCTAATCTCAGTAACATAACAAGAATCTGAGCAATTTAATGAGATTGTTTCAAAATAAAAAATAGAAAGGACGTGGAAGTATAGCTTGGAGGTAGAGGACTTCTGGGCTCAGTCCCCAGTAAAACACACACACACACACACACACACACACACACACACACACTTCATTAAAAAAAAAATCTTGTAGCTACAAGCCTTGTAGCCGGGCATGGTGGTACAAGTTTGTAATCCCAGTACTTGGGAGGCTGAGAAAGGAGGATTACAAGTTCGAAGCCAGCCTCGGCAACTTAGCAAGGCCCTCTGCAACTTAGTGAGACCCTCTTTCCAAATAAAAAAATCGGGCTGGGGGTGTATCTCAGAGGTAGAATGCCCTTGGGTTCAATCCCCAGTGCGCCCCACCACCACAACCTTATATAAGCAGTGTTTTCCTTAATCATAAATAATTTATTATATTAATTTACTAATGCCCCTGGAATCAAAATAAGGGTTTTTTCAGCCCAAATAAGGATAACATCTCAGTTTGTGTGTGCGTGTGTGGTACTGGGTCATTCTACCTCTGAGCTATACCCTCAGCCCTATTTTATTGTTTTGAAATAGGGTCTCACTAGGTTGCTGAGAACCTCACTATGTTGCTGATGCTGTCCTCAAACTTACAATCCTCTCATTTCAGTCTCCCAAGTACTAGGACTGTTGTCATGCATCACTATGCCTGGCTAATATCTCAGTTTTGAGGTATTTATTAGAGTTAAATGATGCAAGTTACAAATATTACACTTGATACCCTAAAAATATATTCACCAAAAGCCTGTCTTTATTTTCATCAGCTATTATAGAAAAGCTTAGAAATCATAAAAATACTATTTTTATCAGTACATAACTTTTATTCCATCACAGCCAAGCTACTTGAATACAGAACTGTTTGAATAGAAAAAAAGAGTTACCATCATCATAATTCACAGCAAAAATCACTCTGCATGATTTTTACATGAGTTAGAAAACAAACTGCTTATGTCCCAGTCTGCCCTAAAGCTACCTAACTTGTCAAAATTTAAAACACGCACATGTACATACAATCCTCTGGATTCTTCCCAGTTAATCGAAAACATATTTTGGTGAAGATCTGCTATTTTCTTGAGTCTTCTTTTGGAATGAGCACTTCAGCCCTGTCTCCAGTCAAGAAGGTGGTGCCACTTCCAGGGCTCAGCAATACCCCTGGTTCAAAGCAGGTACTCAAAGATTTGTTGGGTCATCTGTATGTGGTGGCGCACACCTATAATCCCAGTGCTTGGGAAGCTGAGACAGGACAATAGCAGGTTCGCAGCTATCAAGAACTTAGGCCCTCCGCAATTTAGTGAGACCCTGTTTCAAAATAAAACATAAAATAAAAGCTTGGAGTGTAGCTCAGAGGAAGACTGACCCTGGGTTCAATCCCCAGTACCACACACACAAAAAAAGATCTATTGGGTGAATAAATGATTATCTGCTGACAGGCCTGCCAACACACCTTACAAAGAAAAAATTCAGAAAGAAAAAACACAACTTTAGGCATGGCATGGTGGCACACACCTGTAATCCTCGTACAGGAGAATCGCAGGTTTGAGGATAGCCTCAGCAACCTAGCGAGACCCTGTTTCAAAGCAAAAATTAAGCCAGGCATAGTGGTGCATCCTTGTAATCCCAGTACTTGGAAGGCTAAGACAGGAGGATTGCAGGTTCAAGGACAGCCTCAGCAAACAGTGACACTCTTATTAACCTAGTGAGGCTCCGTTTAAAAATAAAAACAAAACAGGGCTGGAAGTATAGCTTGGAGGTAGAATGCCCCTTGGTTCAATCCCCAGTACCACAAAAAAAAGCAAAAATTGCATAGGGCTGGGGAGTAGCTCAGAGGTAGAAAGCCCCTAGGTTCAATAAAACAAATCCAACTTTACAGAGAAAATAGGAAAAAGTTCAAGAGATGCTTTGCTCACTTGAAGAAGTTGACATTTAATGAGGCTTTAGAAAGAAAATAGTTCAAGCCGGGCACAGTGGCATGCATTTGTAATCCCAGCATTTGGGAGGCTAAGACAAGAGGATCATGGTTTGAGGATAGCTTCAGCTACTACTTAGTGAGGCCCTTTGCAACTCAGTGAGACCCTGTTTAAAAATAAAAAAATAAAGCCAGGTGTGGTGGAGCACACTTGTACTCTCCGTGATTAGGAGGCGGAGACAGGGGGATCACGCAGGTTTGAAACCAGCCTTGCTGGCTTAAGAGACCCTGTTTCCAAATAAAAGTAAAAAATAGGTCTGGGAGTGTAGCCCAGAGGTAGAAGGGTTTCCAGGAACCCCAGTATCACCACAATAAATAAATAAATAAATAAACAAATAAATAAATAATAAATAATAGAGCTGGAGGTGTAACTTGGAGGTAGACTGGCCCTGGGTTCCATCCCCAGTACTGCCACAAAAAAAAGAAAGAAAATAGTTCAAATAAAGTTATATCCTTACATAAAGGTATCACTACCCATCTCAATCTCACTAACATATGGAGAGGGAGGTAGGGGGAACAGGGTGGGTTGAGGAGGAAATTAAATCAAGTGACATATGCATGTATGCTTGTATCACTTTGAATTTCATTATGATGTATAATTACAATGCACCAATAAAGTACATAAAAAAGAAGCCAGCAACTGGTAAAGGTGGAGACTAAATGACTAATTCACCCAATGGCTAAGAAACAACTAAGTAAGCGCTAGATGTCATCTTATCCCAAAGTTAAATACAAAACAAGTATTTTTAAAAATTCAACAAATATAAGACAACTTACCTATAAAATTCTTTTGTATGTATTAAATACGTATGCATGAATACAGTGCAACATCAATTTTCTTAGGGAGAAAATATAAGCAAATATTGACCTGTTGTTGGAGTAGGTAAGGAGGACTTTCTAAGCATAAAAGCAAAAGAAAAAATTATAACAAATTTTATATATCAGAAAGACAAAAATCAAAGGACATATGACAAAACAGGAAAAATATCTGCATAATTACAGTTAACATTTTTTTTTTTGTCTGTATGTAGTACTAGGGATGGAACTCAGGGGCATTCTACCTCCAAGTTACAACCCTAGCCCTATTTTTTATTCTTTATTTTGAAACAGGGTTTCACTAAGTTGTAGAGGACCTTACTAAGTAACTGAGGCTGGCTGTGAACTGGGATCCTTCTGTCTCACCCTCTCAAGTACTGGGATTACAAGAGTGTACCACCAGGCCCAGCACAGTTAATATTCTTAATACATTAAGAATTCTTACAAGTACTTAGGAAGCTGAGATAGGAGGATTGTAGGTTTGAAAATAGCTTTAACTTAGTGAGACTCTCTTTCAAAAAATAAAAATAAATAAAGTAGGGCTGGAGGTATAGTTCAGACGCAGAGCAACCATGGGTTCAATCCCCAGTACCAGCCGGGCATGGTGATGCACACTTGTAATTCTAGTACTTGGGAGGCTAAGACAGGAGAACTGCAGGTTCATGGCCAGCCTCAGCTACTTAGTGAAGTCCTCTGCAATTTAGCGAGACCTTGTTCCAAAATAAAGAATAAAAACTAGGGCTGGGGTGTAGCTCAGAGATAGACTACCCCTGGGGTTCAATCCCCAGTACCAGACCCAGACACACACACACTTCTTGCAACAAAAATAGTTCTTACAAATTGACTTAAAAAGATTATCTTGCTAGGTATGGCGGTGCCTATATATCATGCCTATAATTCCAGTACTTGGGAGGCCTGAGACAGGAGGATTCCAGGTTCAAGGTCAGCACATGGCACTCAGCCAGATCTCATTTCAAAATAAAAAGGGATGGGGCTGTAGCTCAGTGATAGAATGCCCGAGTTCAATCCTCAGTAACACACACACACACACACACACACACACACACACACACATCCTGATAAAATGATGAATGCAGAATATGAACAGGCAATTCACAAAAACAAGATACAAATGGCCAATGATTTCCGAAGTTCAGCCTCCTCCATATTCCAAGAAGCACTAACTTTAAAGATGAATATCCAATTCTAGGAGAATCTGAGAAAATGGCACTTTCTCAGAGTACCCCAGGAACTGGGATAGCCATTTGGGAAAGTGATGTGTAGTACCCACCAGTTAACAACTCCAAGTCTAGCCAGCCATTCTTCAAAATGACTGGCTTGTGAGGATGTTCAATCTTGCAGTATTTTAAATAACAAATTGCTGGGAAAACCAATAGGAGGACCACAAATTGGATGATGCTAAGCCGGTACCAGACTAATTAAAATAAATGAGTAGAGATATATAAGGTATGTATGGTAGACAGATGCAGAATATGTATAATACCATTCTGTTTTGTTAAAAACACAAGAAGTACCTATTTGTACAGTCTTAGAAGATTTAGAAGGATCTACATTAAACTATTAACAGTGGCTTAGTAGGAGTAAAGAATAAGGGATAGCTATTCTCCTGTCTCAGCCTCACACAAGTAAATAGCTTTTATATTTTTACTTTATAAACTTTTAGAAAGTTTAATTTATCTATAAAAGCATGTATTGGGGGAGTTGTTCTTGTTTGTGGTTTTTTTTTGTGGCACTAGAGACTGAACCTAGGGGCAGTCTACCTCTGAGCTATATCCCCAGCTCTTTTTTTTTTACTTTGAAACAAGGTCTCACTAAGTTGCTGAGGCTGACCGCAAACCTGTGATCCTTCTTTCTCAGCCTCCCAAACACTGAGATTACAGATGTGCGCCACCATTCCCAGCAGTTTTGTATTTTTATAAAAGAAAAATAAGACATCAAGCTTTTATCTGCTAAAGATAAGTTCTGTCCTTTGAACTTAAAAGCCTCTCTCATTCATAAATAATAAGAGATTTCTTTTTAAAAAATATCTCTTCCTTTCTATATTTCTTAGGAGAGATTTGTATAGTTCATCACCAGTGCCTACTTCATAAATCCATTTGTAATCTGAGAAAAAGGCTATTAAAAATAGCAAATTACCCCCCAGGCCTAACATCTACCAGAAGAAACTCATTCACTGCCCATATTACATTTAGTCCACATAATTTCTGAGACAATGCACAAAGCACTAGCCATACAACTCCCACCAGCACAAATACGTGGAGTACAAAGGATGTCCTGTCAACCAGGCCCAGAGCACACCCCGCAGCGGTAAATGGGAATGACAATTTGAGTCACAGGATCAGGAACAGAACCAAATTTAGGACGTGGAGGCAGTATGGTCTTCATTTCCCTCCATTCCTTCTATTCCCCTCCACCCAAACTCCTCATATAATTCCCAAATGGGCTATTCGTTATGAATATCTGCAATAGCTTTATACTAAGGTATCAGAAATCGCTATAGAGAGAGACCCAATTTGCTCCTTGGGTCTTGGCTAGAATCACAATGCAGCATGTGTGTAAACTAACGTTTTTAATAGGAAAATAAATGCGAAAATTCAACTGGAACATTCTGCTTTGCCACAAGGAATTTTTGAAATCCAGGTGTCAAAATATCAAATGTGGAAGAACCACCGATCAAAAAAAGAAAAAGATTGAGATGTTGGGTCTGATAGTTAAGAAAGAACAATTCATCTTTACAAAACTACAATCCACACAATGGTATGTATTTAGTACAAAGTGCAGCTGCTACAGCACCTGAGTGTCAAACCTAGAATGACTTGGGTCCCCAGCATTTCAAAAAAAAACTCACCCTGCTCTACAGTCCAGAGAGCCAGCTGAATGTCTGGGTGTACTCTTTAGCTTCTGTAAGAGGAGTGTGGCAAGCACAAACTGTTAGCCATGGCCTCCACTATGCTGTGACAACTTTTAGGATGGTATCTTTCTAAGGAAACACACGCCGTTTCCACAGCTGAAAATGCATTACCACTGCTTGCTAACACTGACCCGTATGTCATTTATCCAAAACCAAAGCAAACAGAGCATCATGCTGAAGACCACTAGGCAACAGCAGCAGCTCAGGTGAAGAGCTCAGGACAAGTATTCTCAGCTCAGCTGACCTGCTTCAAGGTGAACTGAAGTTGCAGATCACCAGTTCCGGCTCTAATCTGACTCCCGCCCCCAGATCACGCTGTAGTTACCAAGTAACTCTACCCAAACTGACCTTTCAGGGCTCAGGGAAGTGACTTTTTTTTATTATATGGCACAGTTTGGCACAGTTATGTCTTTAGTCTTTGGGGTACTTTTATACTGTCCAAGAGTTATATATCTTTTTTTTTCCTTTTTTTAAAAACAGATGGCCAAACCAGGACATATACTAAAAAAAAAAAAAGGAAGGTTACTTACCTGAGCCCTAACATCCCAGCTACCATGGAATCCTGTTGGAGCTGGTCTACAGAAGCAAGGTGTATTCTGGGGAGTCACATGTCACATCAAAGCAGGAACTGGTGAGTCTGTATTTTTATGGAGCCTAAAACAAAGAAAATCGTAAGTTGAAAGCCCCCATTGAGCTACACAACCTTTTTCCCAGGGATATATGGGACATTTTGAAGATAAACACAGAGACAAAGTACTATATTTCCCAGTTCACCTAGCTAAAAACAAAGAATAAACTGCAAATTACTGGCACATAATGCAGTGCTAAAATAAAGGAAAGATTTGTGCTTGTCAGAATCAAAACTATCACAGTCTTGTCACCTCTAGGGGACACTTTGACACTACAAAGCATACCATGAGTGGTGATTTCTGGCAAGTATTTCTTCCACCACATCACACAGATCTACTCAAAGAAAGAATTTGTCTTCAAGAGAACCTGCAACATCAAAATATCATCCCTAAAAGAACACGAAAAATCCAGAGGCAAAGTCTCCCTTCCTTTTCAAGCAGCTGAAGGTGCAAAGAGCTGCTGCAACATCACATAAAAGGGCTTTGACCTAAGAGGGGAAAAAAATCACTGGGGGACACCAAGCTCTCCCAGGAAATCCAAAGTCATTATCTAAAACACACAAGTCTAATTCCGAGCAATCACTTTTAAGCCTCTCAGATCAGAAAATCTCCAGGCCCAACAAACTGCGTTATTAGTGTAATAGTTTCTCTTTTACTTTTGAACACATGTTCAAAAAGGATTCTTATCGGTAAGATAACCATCATTTCCTCGTTAAAACCTAAACTGTCCCATATTAGCTAATCTCTGATACCTTACCAGTCCAATAATAGCACATATATCTTTATTTACTTATTTACTTTTTTGCAGTACTGAGAATTGAATTCAGGGGCATTCTACCTCTGAGCTACACCCCCAGTCATAGTTTTTATTCTTTTATTTTGAAACAGGGTCTAAGTTGCAGAGGGTCTCACTAAGTAGCTGAGGCTAGCTACAAACCTGCAATCCTCCTGTCTCTACCTCTCAAGTACTGGGATTACAAGTGTGTGCACCACGCCCAGCTACAAGTGTATCTTTAGACTAAAAACAAAAGTTTAGCATATACAACTTGGAGACTATTCACACAATTACTCGTGTAATGTAATCCAGAGGAAGGGCAGCATCAAGTCCTTTACAGCTGGTCACCTAGTCAACAGTTACCTGGCTGGTACCTAGAATTATCTCTTTTCTTTTTTCTTGGTACTGGGGATTGAACCCAGGTGCATTCTACCTCCGAGCTCCATCCCCAGCCCTTTTAGTTATTTTTTTATCCATTTATTTATCTTTGTGGTATTGAGAATGAAACCCAGGGGCATTCTACCTCCAAATTACACTTCAGCTTCTCATTTTTTGTGGTACTGAGGTTTGAACCCAGGGGCATTCTACCTCCAAGCTACACCCCCAGCCCTATTTTACTTTTTATTTTGAAACAAGATCTAAGTTGTTGAGGGCCTCACTAAGTTGCCGATGCTGGCAGTGAACCTGCAATCCTTCTGTCTCAGCCTCCCAATTACAGGCATGTACACCTCGATGCCAGGCTTAGAATTACCTTTTAAGGTTCAGTAAAGTCTCCTCATTCTCATAAATAATCAAGTCATAGAATGATTTGAAATCTCAGAAGTTAACAATATTTCTGTTACCTGTATAATAAAAATCAAATCAGTATCCTTGCTAGGAGATCCTGGAAAAGTTACTTCTTAAGCCACAAGTTGTTTTACTTGTAAACTTAAGGAGCTGACTAAAGTTCCTTCCAGGTCTGAAAGTTTGAAATCTTTAGTTAACTCAATAATTCATGGAGAAAAAAGTCAGAAAAGGAACACAGATGAAAACCCAACAAAGCAGGTGTATGTGTATAAAGTAAATATATGTAAAATAACAATACACTCCCAGCTCTTAGGCAACAAAGACAAACACATCCTTACTAAAGGCTTGGCCCTGTCAGTTTCAGGGCCAATAATGAGAGTTCAGACACCTGCAGTAGCTGCAAAACAGCTACACACTGTGGCAGGCACACATCCATAAGACCAGCAGACCAAATAGAGCGTACCTTGAGGAAGTTAAAAAGGCCAAGGCTTTATTCTCTATCAGTATGAGCATGAGCATACCTTCTCCTCTCCACTTGACATTGGAGTGGGGATGCCAGCCTCCCCCCCCCCAAATTCCTGCTCCCACTCAGTTATACCACATACTACCTACCATCAAAGTGGTGGGATCAAGTATTTAAGAAATAACAATGGAAACCAAAAGGATAAAGTTCCTTGCAAGAGAAAAGCAGAAGAGTTCCAGGGAAGGCAGAAGGGCCCATCTTCTGAATAAGCAAGCCAAAGAAGAGGAAGCCATTTACACTGGTCCTACCCAAAATGATGGAAAGACACAACAGTATGACTAGGCAGCAGCAGTATGACTGAACAGAGATGGTATGAAAATACTGCAGACAAGGTCCTTTTTTTTTGGAGTGGCAATAATGCTCGTTACCCAATTTAAAAAAGACTGTTCCAGCCACACGAGACTGGTCTGCACGTATGTCACCATAGCGAAAGGCAGCGAAAACAAGCCGGTGTCCTGCCACACTCCCTAGACCTCGCCAGGCTAGGACTACACATTACCTGCCTGAGTGTAAATACTGTTATTACAAATGTCAAACTTTTCTTTGATTGCCTCCTCCTCAAAGATAAGTAAGGCAGCCTGATGACAAACTGCTTTTAGCCAATTGAAAGATTCCCACTGACAGTCACCTTTATAAAAGGTGACACACCATTTTTCATGTAAATAGTCCTGGGCAGATACCCTATTGGAGGGTAGATACCCTATTGGAGGAAACTAACAATGAGAAACTAACAAATTTACCTCTGATATTCTTTATTCTAGGTTAAAAATGCTCTCATCCCATCTCCACATGAAAGAAGGAGTGTTCATATGGGGGCAGCAGCACATTGAACTCATTCAGCCACTTTTTCTTTCAAACTCCACAGTTTAGCTCCCTGCCCCACTACATTTAAGTCTCACAGAGGCAAGCAGAGAAAACAACTCTGGCTGGAAATTATAAGCAAGTAAATACAGATGCAAAACTCTATCATAACTCTCCAAGTACACTGTGGTCTGTGACCTGCCCCAGACCTACCTCAGAATTTGGACAGCACAGAAGTCAGAGCTGACTGCATGATGCTTTCTTACCAGGTGAAAACAAAGACCTGTTAATTCTAGGTTTAAAGCATGCAAGATAAATTTTTAATAACAGCAAATAAGAAAGTATCATAGGCCACTAATAGCAAGAAAGCCTTACATGTTTTTTCAAGCTGTAAGGACACAATGACTTCAGATGCCACCAGGCACTTAGCAGAGAAACTATATTCTGGAAACCGCCTGCACTGTTTAAAGGCCTGGAGGTTTAACAAACAGGGAACTGTAGGGGCATCTGAGGAAGTCAACATTTTGTCAACTATGAAAACAGAGACCCAACTTGTCATGTCTTGGGCTTAGATGTACAAAATGGCATTACTGTCAAGCAAGACTTGTTTGTGCGTAGATGTGAATGCACCCCAGTGATCAGCCCCCTAAAGACCTGCCACAAATGGGTGATCTAAGGCAACTTATTTTAATCAACTGTACTTCTACTGGATTGATTGTACTCTTTGTGGTTCTTACCCAGGTAAGAAAACAAAAGCAAGTGTTTCCTAGGCTTCCTGACTGGAATTTGAAGTAGAAATCCTGATAAGCTCATAAATAAGCTTATTTCCCTAAATCCCTGGTGGAAATTCCCAAAAGACCTACAAAATCCAAACCGTGTCTTTTTATAGGGACCCAGCATATTTCAAAAGACCCAAGAGGTCAGCTTAATCTTGTTATTAAATGAAATTGCTGAGATTCAGATGAAAATTCCAGGAATGAAATCCAAAATTCTCCCCTGGAGTAATAATTGCTTATCAGTGCAATTTAACTACCCAGTCTGGAATATGCTCTGTTTTTATAGTATAACAAAATACGTAAAACTTGTGAGAGTCCTACAACATCTAAAAGCCACTTAACATCACACACCAGTAGGTTTGGTTCCATGATCACCAACCACCCCCTGAATTTGATCCTATCTTCTCCGTTTGGGGTAATGATCCCAAACACTGGAGACACAACGTGCAAATGGCTGGGCAGAGCTCATTTGTGTTCCTGGAAAAATAACCAGAAACACACATCTGCCTGACCATGAGTCAGGAATATCAATTTTGTGGTGGAGCCCATCTCTTCTATGACCAACCCACACCCGAACACGCTCACAACAGAAACAACCGCTATAGAGGTATTCCCAGCAAGCTTTCCGACTCGGGGGCGTATTTATCAATGTCATAAAGGGTCTCCTCTATGAGAACAATCTTTTTAGACTCTTTACAATGACCTTAAGTCTTCAGTATGAAACCATAGAAACACTGCCACTGTCACATAAAGTCACCTGAATTTCAGTTTGAGTGATTCAGTCATAATCAAACTAAACAGAATAAACTTTTAGAGACAATAGATAGGAGTCACAGCGATGCAATGAACTTGCCCCATCTGGTTGGTACTGGTGATCCTGAGCACTCCAGGACGAAGGAGCCCGTTAGATACTATGTCCCACTCACTTATGTAACTGGAAGATCGCCGACGAAGGGGGGGGGGGGTAGGATGGGAGGGCGCTCATATTCCGAAGCCACAGCAGCCCCGAAGAACCTCTGAGCACCCAGGGGCACCGAAGAGTCCCAGATGCGGCTGGACTCTCAGTACCCTACCCACGATTCCTGATGGGGACTGTAACCACCTCTTTATGATGAGTTGTGGAACCCAGGAACACAATGTCTAGTTCTTTTGTGGATGGACAATAATGCCCACCTATTTATTCCTGTGAGATGGGGAAAGAAGCTGGTGGGCTGATTTGTTCACGGTGGGGGCAAAAAGTCAAGGAATGGGCGAGAACGAGGGGAGGCAAAGCCCAGAGATGGGGGTGAGAGCGCAGGAGCCCTTGTGGCGCACTCTCCCGACGGGAGGTGGACTGCGCACGCGCGACGGTGGGGGGGCCGAGTAACGGGAGAGGGGGCGCGCGAGGGAGGGAGAGGGGAGAGCGCGATCCAGGGAGAGGCCGGGGCCGCGGGCACGCGACAGCGCCGCGGCCCGAAGCCCCAAGAAGGGCAGGAGCGCGCGCAGCCTCGACAGTAGAAGCTCGGGCGACGCGGGCGCCCGCGGGGCTGGGATGCGCACAGAGGGCGGGCAGGCGGGAGGTGGGCTCCAAGCGAAGGTGGCCCCGGAGAGACCGCGACGAGGACGGTCACCCGCGAACGCGGGTGACGAGCCGAAAGGAGAACCAACACCGGAGGGAGGGGGAGGGTAGAGAGGAGGGACGCCATCCGCCAGCCGTGTCGCCCGACCCCGCGGGCCCCTCCCGCGCCACGTCCCGCCCCTACCTCCCGCCCCCTGGCAAGGGTCCCCGTCCGCGGCCGCGGCGGTCCCACTCACAGTCTCTCCTCCTCGCCTCCTCCTCCTCCTCCGCTCGGCGCGGCGGCGGCGGCGGCGGCCATTTTCCGGACGGCTTTTTACCACAGCCCTCTCTCCGAGAGGAGGGAGCGCGCGCGCCGCCGACGCCGGGACCCCGCACGGCCGACGTCGGGCCCCGCCCTCCCGGCTAGCCTGCGCGCTGCTGCACCTGCGCGCCCGCACCCCGCCTCCGGCGCCGCAGCGAGCTTGCCCTCCATTGGCTGGGGCAGGCAGGCTGGGGCAGGGTCTCAGCGGCGACACCCTCAATTGGCGGGAGTTTCTGTCCATTTCGGCCAGGGAAAGGGGGCGGACCCCTGTCCAGCTGCCGATTGGTTGCCGTCGGCCGTCATTTGGGGAAAAGAGGCGGCTTGGGCTCGGAGAGGCTGGACTAGTGGGCGGAATTTAAATGTTATGGATTAATGGGCCCTTGAGGATGCTGGGGCAAGGGAAGGCCTAGGCTCTGGGTGCTTGTTTGCGTCGCGCCAACTCAGTGGGTGACTCGCTGTCCACCATCGCACCGAGTACGCTGCCTTGAGCCTTTTACTGCGCCGGCAGTTTCGTAATATCATTTCCTTCAATACAAGCAGCAGAGTTGCCTGTCCTGGAACCTGACGTCGTTTCAAACCGAGAGACTTAGTTTAAGAGGCCTACCCATTGCATTATTTCACTTTAGCCTGCCAGGTGCCACACTCTCTTATGGTTGGGGAATAAACTGACAACAGCTCACAGCCCTGTCCTTCGCGGAACTCTGGCGTGGGAAGAAGGTGCGTGCCAAGGCCGCGTGAGACCTGTCATTGCTGGATCAGATGGATTGGTGAGGGTGTGTACAAAGGGCAGTGGGAGCACAGAGGAAGCAGCTCTGAGCTTTGCCTGGAAGACCTAATTTGGAAGCTGAATCCAGCAGTCATCTTCCTGTAAGACATGTCTTGGAGCTAACATCCAGAAATTCTGTTTCGGGAAAATATTTAAAAATATGAGAAAAGTTTTAGCCAACACATAATACCAATCATCCAATCCATGCACTGTTCCTTGTGCTTATTTTATGCTCAACAAGGAAAATTCTGGTTCTGATTTGGCTTCCCACTCCCTTTTATTTAATGAATACCCGCTGAGTTCAGGCACAGTTATTGACTCTGTATGGACAGCACTGAACAAGACAGTAAACTAACATTCTTGTGGGGAAGATCCATACTGCACATACACAGAAGTATAAAATACAATTTTACATAGAGATAAGGGCTTTGAGATCGAGAAAGCAAGTGTGAAATGAGCACTATTTAGATATCCACTGGCTTTTGCCCTCATTTCCATCTCCCATATGGGATCTTGGGAAAGAACATTCCAGGCAAGTTCAAAATCCCTGAGGACGGACTATGCCTTGAATGTTGGAAGCTAATAAAGAGGTCAGCGTGGCTGGATGATAGGGAATATGGCGGCCTGGACTGTCATGGGAACTGGGAGATTATTCTGAGATGAGAACTCTTTTTTTCTAGTACTGGGGATTGATCCAGGGGCATTCAGTCTTCCAAATACACCCTAGATCATTCTATTTTTTTAAATTTTGAAACAGTGTCTCACTAACTTATCACACACAGGCCTCAAACCCATGATCCTTCTTGTCTCAGCCTCCCAAGTATTGGAATTACTGCACCTGGCTGATGAGAAGCCCTAAAAGGATTTTTAGTCAGGAGCTGACATCATCAGTCCTATGTTGTAGGTAGAGAGTGGAGAACTGGTCCTGGCGATGGCAGAGAGGGGAGAGGGAAATATGATGGTGGCGTTAACTAGAGTGGTAACAGTGAAGTTCTGAGATTCAAGATACATTTTCATAATTTTTTGGATGTAGGACATGAGAAAAAAAGAAGAAACAAGATAATGCCCATTTTGGACTGGAGCACTGGAGTGAATAGTTTTCACCATGATGGGCAAACTATAGGAAAAGCACATTTTCAGAGGGGCACATCAAGAAGTCTCTTTTGAGCAGAAGTGATGGCACATACTTGTAATCCTAGTACTTTGGGGCTGAGACAGAAGAATCGCAGGTTTGTGGCCAGCCTCAGCTGCTTAGTGAGGCTTGCATCAACTTAGACCCTGTTAAAAAATAAAGAATAAAAAATAGGGCTCAGAGTATAGCTCAGAGGTAGAATGGCCCTGGGTTCAATTCCTAGTTCTGCCAAAAAAAGTCTCACTTGGCCATATTAGGTTTGAGATGGCCCCCACTCTAATGGTGTGAAAGTGAAGATGTTGAGTAGGCAGTTGGGTTTGTAAGGCTGGAGTCTAGAGCTGCAGCCTAAGTAACCAACACATCAACAAGCTGAACATCCGAATAAATAAGTTGTAAAAGGAACATAAGAGGAAACCTAGAGAACCTAGAAGAAAGGAGGAAATAAAGGACAAGCAGAAATCAATTAAACAGAAGCAAACAATATAGAGGATTGAGGAAATACAAGCTGGTTCTTTGTAGCCTAGCTTAGTGGTGTACACCTCTAATCTCGGTATTTGGGAGGCTGAGACAGGAGGATCATAAGTTCAAGGCCAGCCTCGGCAATTTAGCAAGATCCTGTTTGAAAATTAAAAACATGGTGAGGCATGCTTGTAATTCTAGTACTTGGGAGGCTGAGACAGGAGGAGAGCAGATTTGTGGTAAGCCTCAGCAATTTACTGAAGCTGTCAGCAACTTAGCAAAACCCTGTTTCCAAATAGAAATAAAATAGTTCTGGGGGTATAGCCCGGAGGTAGAAGGCTCCTGAGTTCCATCCCTAGTAACACAAAAAATAATTAAAAATATAAATGACTAGGGGATCTGGGTATGGTGGTCCATGACTATAATCCTAATACTTGGGAGACTGAAAAAGGAGGATCTCAGGTTCAAGGCCAGCCTCAGCAATTTAGCATGAGCCTCAGCAATTTTGGGGGACCCTGTTTCCAAATAAACAAAATAGGGATAGGAGTGTAGCTTGGAGGTAGAATATTCCAGGGCTCGATCCCCAGTACCACCAAAGGGAGGGACTGGGGGAGCCAGGCATGGTGACACATGTGTGTAATCCCAGTACTTGGAAGGTTGAGACAGGAGGATCCCAGTTTCAAGGACAGCCTCAGCAAGTTAGCAAGACCCTCAGAGACTCAGTAAGACCCTGTTTCAAAAATAAAAATAAAAAGGGCTGAAAATTTAGCTTGAAGGTAGAATGCCCCTGGGCTCAATCCCAGTACCTCCCCAAAAGCTGGCTCTTTGAAAAACTGAAAAGTAAAAGTCAACCTTTTTTTGTGTGTGTGTGGTGCTGGAGATCGAGCCCAAGGGCATTCTACCTCCAAGCTATACCCACAGCCCTATAATTTATTGTTCATTTTGAAACAGAGTCTCATTAAGTAACAGAGGGCCTCAATAAGTAGCTGAAGCTGACCACCAATTTGTTATCATCCTGTCTCAGCCTCCCAAGTATTGAGATTACAAGCATGGGTCACCATACCTGGCTAAAAGTCAACCTTTTAACAAGCTGGAAAAAGAAAAAACGAACTAAACTATATTGTAAATAAAAACAAGGTATAGCCACAGAGTGATAGCAATTGTCTTAAAGGATATTAGAAATAACTGTATATTAGTAAATTTGAAAGCGTAAACAAAATGAGTCAATACCTTAAAAACATAGTTTATCAAAACTCTTTTTTTTTTTTTTTTTTTTTTTTGCGGGTCTGGGGATGGAACCCAGGGGCATTCGACCTCCAAGCTACACCCCCTGCCCTATTTTTTATTATTTATTTATTTATTTATTTTTGGTGGTACTAGGGTTCCTGGAAGCCCTTCTACCTCCGGGATACACTCCCACGGGCTATACTCCCAGACCTATTTTTAAACTTTTTTATGTGGAAACAGGCTCTCTTAAGCCAGTGAGGCTGGCTCCGAACCAGCGCGATCCTCCTGTCTCCGCCTCCCAAGAGCGGGGATTACAAGTGTGCGCCACCATGCCCGGCTTTTTATTCTTTATTTTGAAACCAGGTCTCACTGAGTTGCAGAGGGCCTCACTAAGTCGCTGAGGCTATTTGTGAACCATGATCCTCCGAATCAGCCTCCCGAATGCTGGGATTACAAGCGTGCACCACCACGCCCGGCTAAAACTGAGTCTTATAACAGAAAACTTGGATAGACTCCTAAAGAAATTGACTATGTATTTAAAAACTTAGCCCCTCAGCCAGGTGTGTAGCACATGCTTGTAATCCCAGTACTTGAGAGGGTGAGACAGGAGGATCCCAGTTCAGACCAGCCTCAGTTATGTAGTAAGGTCCTCTGCAACTTACTGAAACCCCGTTTCAAAATGAAGAATAAAAAATAGGGCTAGGGATGTAGTTCAGGATACTGCAAAAAAAAAAGTTCTAGACATAAAATGAACCCAGTAGCATATAATGGTATATTATAACTAAGTTGAGTTTATCCTAGAATGCAAGGATGGCTTATTTTTATTTTTTGGTACTGGACTCAGGAATATTCCATCTCTAAGTTATATCCCCAAACCTATTTATATATTTACTGGTGCTGGGGTTGAACCCAGGGGTGTTCTGCCTCTGCGCTACACCCTCTGCCTTATTTTATTTTTATTTTGAAACAAAGTCTCACTAAAGTTGCTGGGAGCTTCATTAAATTGCTGAGGCTGGCCTCAAATTTATGATCGTCCTGTCTCAGCCTCCCAAATACTGAGATTACAGATTTGAACCACCACACCTGGCTCCCCCAAGCCTTGTTTGTTTGTTTGTTTGTTTGTTTGCGATACTGGGTATGGAACCCAGGGGCATTGTACCTTCGATCTGCAACTCCAGCCCTATTTTTTAAATCTTTTTATTTTGAAACAGGGTCTCACTGAGTTGCAAAGGGCCTCCCTAAGTAGCTGAGGCTGTTCACAGACCATGATCCTCCTGTCTCAGCCTCCTGAATGCTGGGATTACAAGCATGTGCCACCACACCCGGCTCTCCCTTTTTATTTTTTATTTTTATTATTTATTTTTCTAGAGAGCATAAGAGGCTTATTTAGGGAAGGGAGGAGACAGTGTAATAGAAGGCTATGATAAGGGGGTTACATTCCAGAGAAAGGTCAGAAAAAGGGCCACTTCTCCAGAATAGAAAATGGCATGAAACGGCCGGGCATGGTGCTACACTCTTGCAATCCCAATACTTGGGAGGCTAAAACAGAATGATTGCAGGTTCATGGCCAGCCTCAGCTACTTAGGGAGGCCCTTTGCAACTTAGTGAAACCCTGTTTCAAAATAAAGAATAACAAATTCTGCTGAGGGTGTATCTTCGAGGTAGAATGTCCCTGGTTTCCATCCCCAGTACCGGGGAGGGGGGGGGAGAAAAGAAAGAAAGGAAAAGAAAGAAAGAGGCATGAAACAAAAGGTACCCGAGAGAGAAGGTCTGGAACAGGCTGTTTTCTGGAATGGAAAATGCCATTAATTTTTATTTTTTATTTTTTATTTTTGGTCCTGGGCATTGTTGAACTGAGCTATACTCTCAGCCCTATTTTATTTTTTTGGTACTAGGGATGGAACCCAGGGACAGTCTACCTCCGAGCTACACCCCAACCCTATTTCTTATTCTTTATTTTGAAACAGGGCCTCACTGAGTTGCAAAGGGCATCAATAGTAGCTGAGGCTGTCCACAAACTGCAATCCTACTGTCTCAGCCTCCTAAATGCTGGGATTACAAGCATGCACCACCATACCCGGCTTCCTATTTTACTTTTTATTTTGAAACAGGGTCTCACTAAATTCATGAGGCTGACCTTGAACCTGCAATTCTTCTGTCCCAATCTCCCAAATGCTGAGATTACAGGTATGAGCCACTATACCCTTTTTTTGTGTGTGGCACTGAGGATTGAACCCAGGGGCATTCTACCTCTGAGCTATACCTCCAGCTCTTTTGTTTCGTTTTGTCTTGAAACAAGGTCTCACTAGGTTGATGAGTCTCATTACTTGTTGAGGCTATTTTTGAACCTGCAATCCTCCTGTCTCAGCTCCCAAGTATTGGCTTTATTTTTTATTTTGAAACAAGGTCTTGCTAAATTGCCAAGGCTGGTCTCAAACCTGTGATCTTTTTGTTTCAGCTTCCCAGAGATGGGATTACAGCTGTGAATCACTGCAGCCAGTGTAGGATGGCTTAAAATTAGAAAGTCAATCTTTACAAATTTATGGGGAGCAAACAATATGATTATTTTAATAATGCAGAAAAGATTTAGATTGCCGGGCGTGGTGGCGCACGCTTGTAATCCCCGCGCTTGGGAGGCAGAGACAGGAGGATCGCGCAGGATCGAAGCCAGCCGCGTGCGCTGGCTTAGGAGACCCTGTTTCTAAATTTAAAAAAATGTAAAAATAGGTCTGGGAGTGTAGCCCAGAGGTAGAAAGGCTTCCAGGAACCCCAGTACCACCAAAAAAAAAAAAAAAAAAAAAAATTCAACACCACCTATGATTTTATACACAACGTAGAGAACTATAAATAGAAAAAATTTCCTTACTATGATCAAATGCATCTATAAAAAAAGTAAAACAAAAGCCAGGCGTGGTGGCTCACCCTTGTAATCCCAGCACTTGGGAGGCTGAGACAGGAGGATCACACAGGTTTGAAGCCAGCCTCAGCTACTTAGTGAGGCTCTCAGCAACTTAGTGAGACCCTGTTTCTAAATAAAGTATAAAATAGTTCTGGGAGTATAGCTGGGAGGTAGAAAAGCCCCTGGGTTCCATCCCCAATAACACACACACACACACACACACACACACACACACACACACAGTAAAACAAACACATTAAAAGTGTCAAGGGGGAACAAAGCAAAATAAAGAACAGTATCTATGGTACAATATTATTCATATAAAACACATAGCTGAAGCCAGGTGTGGTGGCGCACACTTGTAATCCCAGCATTTGGGAGGTGGAGACAGGAGGATCGGGTTTGCGGACAGCCGCACCTACTACTTAGGCTCTTTGCAACTCATTGAGACCCTGCTTCAAAATAAAGACTAAAAAATAGGGCTGGGGGTATAGCTCAGAGGTAGAATGCTTCTGGGTTCCATACCAATAGTGAAAAAAAAATAACAAAAAAACAAAGCTGG